>NW_028294535.1:0-68000 GCF_964341445.2 Mesoplodon mirus
TTTTGATGAAAAGGGTCATGGAGCATTTTGATGACAGGGGTTATGTAACACTGTGATGTCAGTGGTCATCAAACATTGTGATGATAATGCATGTAGCATTGTGATGACAGGATTAATGGAACGTTGTGAAGACAGGGGTGAGGGAGTATTGTGACGAATATTGATGGTAACATTGTGATATCAGTGGTGAGAGAGGATTTTGATGAGAAGTGCATGGAGCATTGTGATGACAAGGTTTATGGAGCATTGTGATGACAAGATTGTAGAGCACTGTGATGACAAGCGCATGGTGCATTGTGATGACATGTGTCGTGGAGCATCGTGCTGACAAGCACATGGAGCATTGTGATGACAAGGATCATGGAGCATTGTGCTGAGAAAGGCATAGAGAATGGTGATTACAAGGGTCAAAGTGCATTGTGATGAAAATTCATGGAGCATTGTGGTTAAAAACGTCACAGAGACTGTTGATGATGAGGGCATGGACCACTGTGATGACAAAGGTCAAGAAGCATTGTGATGACTGGAGTCACAGAGCATTGTGATGACAGGGGTCATGGAGCATTGTAATAACAAGGGAATGGAGCATTGTGATGACAAGGACATGGAGCACTGGTCTAATATGTTTCATGGATTATTGCGATGAGAGTTGGAATGGCGCATTGTGATGACAAGGGCATGGAGCATTGTGATGACCAGGTCATGCAGTATTGTGAAGACAGTTGTCAGGGAGCATTGTGATGACATATATAATGGCCCATTGTGATGACAATGGCATGAAACATTGTGATGCCAAGTGTCATGGAAGAATCTGATGACAAAGGTAATGGAGCATTGTGATGACAATGGCTTGGAGCATTGTGATGACAAGGGTCAGGTAGCTTTGTGCTGAGAATTGCATGGAGAATTATGATGACAAGGGTCATGGAGCATTCTGATGACAAGCTTGTGGAGTATTTTGATGACAATGACATGGAGCATTGTGATGAAAAAGGCATGGGGCATTGTGATGAAAAAGTCATGGAGCCTTTCGTGACAGGGTTCAAGGAGCATTCTGACGACAAGTGTCAGGGAGCATTGTGATGACAAGTGTATTGAGAATTGTGATGACAAAGGTCATGGAGCATTGTGATGAAAAGGGCATGCAGTATTGTGATGACAGGCATCATGGAGTGTTGTGATGACAAGTGTTATGGAACATTGTGATCACAAGGGTTTGGATCATTGCAATGACAGAGGTCATGGATCATTTTGATTTCAAGGATCATGGAGCATTGTGATGACAAGGTCATGAAGCAATGTGATCCCAAGGTTCATGGAAGATTTTGATGACAATGGTAATGGAGTATTGTGTTGACAAGTGCATAGAGCATTGTAATGAAAAGGTCATGTAGCATTTTGCTGACAAAGGCATGGATCATTGTGATGACAGGGATCATGGAGCATTGTGATGACAGAGGTCATGGAGAATTTTGATTTCACTGTGCTGACAATAGCCAGAAGCATTATGATGATGGGCATGGTGCATTGTGATGACAGTGTTCATGGAGCATTGAGATGAAAAGGGGCATGGAGCATTGTGATTACAGGCGTCTGGGAGCATTGTGATGACAAGGGAATGGAACATTTTGATGAGAAGGCCATGGAACATACTGATGACATGTGTCATGGAGCTTTGTGATGACAAGGGCATGGAACATTGTGATTACAGGTGTTTTGGAGCATTGTGATGACAAGGGTCATGGTGCCTTGTGATGGCAAGGCCATGGAACATTGTGATGGCAGGGGTCATGGAACATTGCTATGACAGGGGTAATGGAGCATTTTGATGAGAAGGGCATGGAACTTTGTGATTACAAAGTTTATGGAGCATTGCCATGACAAATTTGTGGACCGTTGGGGTGAAAAGCGCGTGGCACATTGTGATGATAAGGGACATGGAGTATTTTTCGGACAAATGCATGGAGCATTGAGATGACAAGGGTCACGGAGCATTGTAATGAAAATGTCATGGAGCATTGTAGTTACAAATGTAACAGAGCCCTGTGATGACGCGGGCATCGACCATTGTGATGACAAATGTTATGAAGAACTGTGATGACTGGAGTCAAAGAGCATTGTGATGACAGGGGTCATAGAGCATTGTGATGAATAGGGCAAGGAGCATTGTGCTGAGAAAGGCATATAGCATTGTGATGACAAGGGGCAAAGAGCATTGTGATGAAATATTCATGGAGCATTGTGGTTAAAAAGGTCACAGAGACGGTTGATGATGAGGGCAAGGACCATTTTGATGACAAAGGTCATGGAGCATTGTGATGACTGGAGTCACGGAGCATTGTGATGACAGGGGTCATGGAGCATTGTGATAACAAGGGCATGGAGCATTGTGATGACAAGGGCATGGAGCATTGGTCTAATATGTTTCATGGATTATTGCGATGACAGTTGGAAAGGCATATTGTGAAGACAAGGGCATGGAGCATTGTGATGACCAGGTCTTGCAGTATTGTGAAGACAGGTGTCAGGGTGCATTTTGATGACATATGTAATGGCCCATTGTGATGACAATGGCATGGAGCATTGTGATGCCAAGTGTCATGGAGGATTCTGATGACAAAGGTAATGGAGCATTGTGATGACAATGGCTTGGAGCATTGTGATGACAAGTGTCAGGGAGAATTGTGCTGACAAGTGCATGGAGAATTGTGATGACAACGGTCATGGAGCGTTCTGATGAAAAGCTTGTAGAGTATTTTGATGACAATGGCATGGAGCATTGTGATGAAAACGGCATGGGGATTTGTGATGAAACAGGCATGGAGCCTTTTTGTGTCAGTGTTCCAGGAGCATTCTGACGACAAGTGTCAGGGAGCATTGTGATGACAAGTGTATTGAGAATTGTGATGACAATGGTCATGGAGCATTGTGATGAAAATGGCATGGAGTACTGAGATGACAGTCATCATGGAGAGTTGTGATCACAAGTGTTATGGAACATTGTGATCACAAGGGTTTGGAGCATTGTGATGACAGAGGTCATGCATCATTTTGATTTCAAGGAGCATGGAGCACAGTGATGAAAAGGGCATGAAGCAATGTGACCAAAATATTCATGGAGGATTGTGATGACAATGGTAATGGAGTATTGTGATGACAAGCGCATAGAGCATTGTAATGACAAGGTCATGTAGCATTTTGCTGACAAAGGCATGGAACATTGTGATGACTGGTGTCATGGAGCACTGTGATGACAAGCGTCACGGAGCACTGTGATGACAAGCGTCACGGAGCATTGTGAATACAGGGGTAATGGAGCATTGGAATGACAAGGGCATGGATCATTGTGATGACAACTGTCATGGAGCAGTGGTCTGAAAATGTTCATGGAGTATTGTGATGACAGGGTTCATGGAGCATTGTGATGACAGAGGTCATGGAGTATTTTGATTTCATTGTGCTGACAATAGCTGGAAGCATTATGATGATGGGCATGATGCATTGTGATGACAGGTTTCATGGACCATTGAGTTGAAAAGGGGCATGGAGCACTGTGATTACAGGGGTCTGGGAGCATTGTGATGACAAGGGCATGAAGCATTTTGATGAGAAGACCATGGAACATTCTGATGACATGTGTCATGGAGCTATGTGATGACAAGGGCATGGAGCATTTTGATTACAGGGGTCTTGGAGCACTGTGATGACAAGGGTCATGGAGCCTTGCGATGACAAAGCCGTAGAACATTGTGATGGCAGGGGTCATGGAGCATTGTTATGACAGGGGTAATGGAGCATTGTGATGTGAAGGGCATGGAGCATTGTGATTACAAGATTTATGGAGCATTGCGATGACAAATTTGTGGACCGTTGGGATGAAAATTGTGTCGCCCATTGTGATGACAAGGGTTATGGAGCATTTTTCTGACAAATGCATGGAGAATTGTGATGACAAGGGTCTCTGAGCATTGTGATGAAAAGTTCATGGAACATTGTGGTTACAAAGGTAACAGAGCCTTTTGATGACGCGAGCATTGACCATTGTGATGACAAATGTTATGAAGAATTGTGATGACAGGAGTCACGAAGCATTGTGATGACAGGGGTCATGGAGCAATGTGATGACAAGGGCATGGAGCATTGTGCTAAGAAAGGCATAGTGCATTGTGATGACAAGTGTCAAAAAGCATTGTGATGAAATGTTCATTGAGCATTGTGCTTAAAAAAGTCAGAGAGACTGTTGATGATGAGGGCATAGACCACTGTGATGACAAAAGGCATGGAGCATTGTGATGACTGGATTCACGGAGAATTGTGATGACAGGGGTCATGGAACACTGTGATAACAAGGGCATGGAGCATTGTGATGACAAGCGCATGGAGCACTGGTCTAATAATTTTCATGGAGTATTGCGATGACACTTGGAATGGCGCATTGTGATGACAAGGGCATGTAGCACTGTGATGACCATGTCTTGCAGTATTGTGAAGAGAGGAGTGAGGGAGCACTGTGATGACATATGTTATGGCCCATTGTGATAACAACGGCCTGGAGCATTGTGATGCCAAGTTTCATGGAGGATTCTGATGACAAAGTTAATGGAGCTTTGTGATGACAAGGGTCAGGGAGCATTGTGCTGTCAAGTGCATTGAGAATTGTGATGACAAGGGTCTTGGAGCATTCTGATGACAAGCTTGTGGAGTATTTTGATGACAATGGCATGGAGCATTGTGAAGAAAATGGCATGGGGCTTTGTGATGAAAAAGGCATGGAGCCTTTTCGTGACAGGGTTCAAGGAGCATTCTGACAACAAGTGCCAGGGAGATCTGTGATGACAAGTGTATTGAGAATTGTGATGACAAAGGTCATGGAGCATTGTGATGAAAAGGGCATGGAGTATTGTGATGGCAGGCATCATGGAGCGTTGTGATGACAAGTGTTATGGAACATTGTGATTCCAAGTGTTTGGAGCATTGTGATGACAGGGGTCATGGATCATTTTGATTTCAAAGTGCATGGAGCATTGTGTTGACAAGGGCATGAAGCAATGTGATCCCAAGTTTCATGGAGGTTTGTGATGACAATGGTAATGGAGTATTGTGAAGACAAGCACATAGAGCATTGTAATGACAATGTCATGTAGCATTTTGCTGACAAAGGCATGGAGCATTGTGATGCCAAGTGTCATGGAGCATTGGGCTGAAAATGTTCATGGAGTATTGTGATGACAGGGGTCATGGAGCATTGTGATGAGTAGGGAATGGAGCATTGTGATGACAAGAGTCCCGGATAACTGTGTTGTCAGGTGTCATGGAGTGTTGTGATGACAGTGGTCATGGAGCATTTTTATGATATTTTTCATGGAGCATTGTGATGAGAATTTCATGGAGCATTGGGCTGAAAATATTCATGGTGTATTGTGATGACAGGGCTCATGGAGCATTGTGATGCCAAGGGAATGCAGCATGGTGATGACAAGGTCCTGGAGCATTGTGATGATAAAAGCATGGAGACTTGTGATGACAAGTCTCATGGAGCATTCTGATGAAAAGGGGCATGGAGCATTGTAATTACAGGGGTCTTCTAGCATTGTGATGACAAGGGCCTGGAGCATTGTGAGGAGAAGGCCATGGAGCATTCTGATGACACGTGTCATTGAGATTTGAGATGACAAGGGCATGGAGCACTGTGATTACAGGTGTCTTGGAACATTGTGATGAAAAGGCAACGATCATTGTGATGAAAAGGCATGGAGCCTTGTCATGACAGGGTTCAAGGAGCATACTGACGACAAGTGTCCGGGAGCATTGTGATGACAAGTGTATTGAGAATTGTGATGACAAAGGTCATGGAGCATTGTGATGAGAAGACCATGGATAATTGTGATGATGAGCGTCATAGGGTGTTGTGATGTTAAGTGTTATGGAACATTGTGATCACAAGGGTTAGGAGCATTATGATGACAGTGGTCATGGATAATTTTGATTTCATTGTGATGACAATAGCCTAAAGCATTTTGATGATGGGCATGGAGCATTCTCATAAGAGGCTTCATGGAGCATTGAGATGAAAAGTAGTATGGAGCATTGTGAATACAGGGGTCTTGGAGCATTGTCATGACAAGGGCATGGAGGATTGTGATGAGAAGGCCATGGAACATTCTGATGGCATGCGTCATGGGGCTTTGTGATGACAAGGGCATGGAGCATTGTGATTACAGGGGTCTTGGAGCATTGTGATGACAAGTGTCATGGAGCCTTGTGATGACAGGGCCGTGGAACATTGTGTGGACAGGTTTCATGGAGCACTGTTATGACAGAGGTAATGGAGCATTGTGATGAGAAAGGCATTGAGCATTGTTCTGAATGGTTTCATGGATTTTTGTGATGAGATTGGGCATATAGCACTGTGATGACAAGGGCACGGAACACTGTGATACATGGGTCATGGAGGATTGTAATGACAAGGGCATGGAGCATTGTGATGAGAAGGGCATCGAGCATTGGTCTGAAATATTTCATGGATTACTGTGATGAGAAGGGCATTGAGCATTGTGATGACAAGTGTCATGGAGCGTTGTGATGACAAGGGCATGGAGCAATGTGATGAGAAGGTTCATGGAGCATTGTGATGACAATTGCATGGAGCATTGTGATGCCAAGGGTCATGGAGCTTTGTGATGACAAAGGTCATGGAGCATTTTGATGACAAGGGTGTGGTGCATTGTGATGAGAAAGGCAGGGAGCATTTTGATGACAGGGTCATGCAGCAATTTGATGAAAAATGTAATGGAACATTTTGATGACAGGGGTTATAGAACATTTTGATGCCAGGGGTCATGGAGCTTTGGGATGAAAACTGTCATGGAGCATTTTGATGACAGTGGTTATGGAACATTGTGATGTCAGGGGTCATAGAACATTGTGCTGATAAAGGGATGTAGCATTGTGATGACAGGGTTCATGGAACATTGTGATAACAGGGGTGAGGGAAGATTGTGATGACTAGTGATGGAACATTGTGATATCTCATGTGAGAGAGCATTTGGATGAGAAGTGCATGGAGCATTGTGCTTACAGGGTTTATGGAGCATAACGATGACAAGGTTGTGGATCACTGTGATGAAAAGCGCATGGCACACTGTGATGACAAGTGTCATGGAGCATTGTTCTGACAAAGGCATGGAACATTTTAATGACAAGGGTCACACAGCATTGTGATGAAAAGTTCATGGAGCATTGTGGTTACAAATGTCACAGAGCCTTGTCATGACGCGGGCATGGACCGTTGTGATGACAAACGTTATGAAGCATTGTGATGACTGGAGTCACGGAGCATTGTGATGACAAGGGTCATGCAGCATTGTGATGACAAGGGCATGGAGCATTGTGATGACAGGGGCATGGAGCATTGGTCTGACATGTTTCATAGATTATTGTGATGACATTGGACATGGTGCATTGTGGTGACAAGGGCATGGAGCCTTTTGATTTGAAGGCCATGGAACATTCTGATGACATGTGTCATGGATCTTTGTGATGACAAGGGCATGGAGCATTTTGATTACAGGGGTCTTGGAGCATTCTGATGACAAGCGTCATGGAGCCTTGTGATGACAAGGCCGTGGAACATTGTGATGGCAGGGGTCATGGAGCTTTGTTATGACAGGGGTCATGGAGCACTGTGATGACAAGGGCATGGATCATTGTGATGACAGGGGCATGGAGCATTGGTCTGACAAGTTTCCTAGACTATTGTGATGACAGTGGACATGGTGCATTTTGATTACAAGGGCATGGAGCATTGTGATGACAAGGGCATGGAATATTGTGAAGACTGGTGTCAGGGAGCATTCTGATGACATATGTCATGGTCCATTGCGATGACAATGGCATGGAGCATTGTGATGCCAAATGTAATGGAAGATTGTGATGACAAATATAATGGAGCATTGTGATGACTAGGGCTTGGAGCATTATGATGACAAGGGCCATTGAGTATTTTCACGAAAATGTCGTGAAGCATTGTGATGACAAGGTCCTGGAGCATTGTGATGAGAAAACCATGGAGACTTGTGATGACAAATCTCATGGAACATACTGATGAAAAGGGGCATGGAGCATTCTGGTTACAGGGGTTTTGGAACATTGTGATAACAAGGGCATGGAGCATTGTGATGACAAGGGCATGCAGCATTGGTCTAATAAGTTTCATGGATTATTGTGATGAAACTTGGAATGGCGCATTGTGATGACAAGGGCATGGAGTATGGTGATGACAAGGTCATTCAGTATTGTGAAGAGAGCTGTCAGGGAGCATTGTGATGACATATGAAATGGCCCATTGAGATGACAATGGCATGGAGCATTGTGATGCCAAGTGTCAAGGAGGATTCTGATGACAAAAGTAATGGAGCATTGTGATGACAAGGGCATGGAGCATTGTGATGACAAAGGTCAGGGTGCATTGTGCTGACAAGTGCATGGAGAATTGTGATGACAAGGGTCATGGAGCATTCTGATGACAAGCTTGTGGAGTATTTTGATGACAATGGCATGGAGCATTGTGATGAAAATGGCATGGGGCTTTGCGATGAAAAATGTATGGAGCCTTTTCATAACAGGGTTCAAGGAGCATTCTGATGAAAAGTGTCAGTGAGCATTGTGATGACAAGTGTATTGAGAATTGTGATGACAAAGGTCATGGAGCATTGTGATGAAAAGAGCATGGATTATTGTCATGGCAGGCATCATGGAGCGTTGTAATGACAAGTGTTATGGAACATTGTGATCGCAAGGGTTTGGAGCATTGTGATGACAGAGGTCATGGATCATTTTATTTCAAGGAGCATGGATCATTGTGATGCCAAGGGCATGAAGCAATGTGATCCCAAGGTTCATGGAGGAATGTGATGACAATGGTAATGGAGTATTGTGATGACAAGCGCATAGAGCATTGTAATGACAAGGTCATGTAGCATTTTGCTGACAAAGGCATGGAGCATTGTGATGACAGGTGTCATGGAGCACTGTGAATACAGGGGTCATGGAGCATTGGGATGAAAAGGGCATGGATCATTGTGATGACAAGAGTCATGGAGCATTGGGCTGAAAATGTTCATGGAGTATTGTGATGACTGGGGTCATGGAGCATTGTGATGAGTAGGGAATGGAGCATTGTGATGACAAGAGTCCCGGATCATTGTGTTGTCAGGTGTCATGGTGTGTTGTGATGACAGTGGTCATGGAGCATTTTGATGATATTTGTTATGGAGCACTGTGATGAGAATTTCATGGAGCACTGGGCTGAAAATATTCATGGAGTATTGTGATGACAGGGGTCATGGAGCATTGTGATGACAAGAGAATGGAGCATGGTGATGACAAGGTCCTGGAGCATTGTGATGATAAGACCATGGAGACTTGTGATGACAAGTCTCATGGAGCATTCTGATGAAAAGGGGCATGGAGCATTGTGATTACATGGGTCTTGGAGCATTGTGATGACAAAGGCATAGAGCATTGTGAGGAGAAGGCAATGGAGCATTCTGATGACATGTGTCATGGAGCATTGTGATGAAAAGTGCATGAAGTATTGTGATGACAGGGGTCATGGAGCCTTGTGATGACAAGGCCGTGGAACACTGTGATGGCAGGGGTCATGGAGCATTGTTATGACAGAGGTAATGGAGCAATGTGATGACAAGCATCACGGAACATTGTGAATACAGGGTTCATGGAGCATTGGGATGACAAGGGCATGGATGATTGTGATGACAAGGGTCATGGAGGATTGGGCTGAAAATGTTCATAGAGTATTTTGATGACAGGGGTCATGGAGCATTGTGCTGATAAGGGGATGTAGCATTGTGATGACAGGGGTCATGGAACATTGTGATAACAGGGTTAAGGGAGGACTGTGATGACTAGTGATGGAACATTGTGATATCCCATGTGAGAGAGCATTTGGATGAGAAGTGCATGGAGAATTGTGATTACAAGGTTTATGGAGCATAGCAATGACAAGGTTGTGTATCTTTGTGATGAAATGTGCATGGCACAATGTGATGAAAAGGGTCATGGAGCATTGTTCTGACAAAGGCATGGAGCATTGTGATGACAAGTGTCACGGAGCATTGTGATGAAAAGTTCATGGTACACTGTGGTTACAAAGGTCACAGAGCCTTGTGATGACGCGGTCATTGACCGTTGTGATGACAAACGTTATGAAGCACTGTGATGACTGGAGTCACGGAGCATTGTGATGACAGTGGTCATGGAGCATTGTGATGAAAAGGGCATGGAGCATTGTGATGAAAGGAGCATGGAGAATTGGTCTGACAAGTTTCATAGATTATTGTGATGACAGTGGGCATGTAGCATTGTGATGACAAGGACATGGAGCATTGTGATGACAAGGGCATGGAGTATTGTGAAGACAGGTGTCAGGGAGCATTGTGATGACATATGTCATGGTCCATTGTGATGACAATGGCATGGAGCATTGGTCTAATAAGTTTCATGTATTATTGTGATGACAGTTGAAATGGTGCATTGTGATGACAAGGGCATGGAGCATTTTGATGACCAGGTCATGCAGTATTGTGAAGACAGGTGTCAGGGAGCATTGTGATGACATATGTAATGGCCCATTGTGATGACAATGGCATGGAGCATTGTGATGCCAAGTGTCATGGAGGATTCTGAGGACAAAGGTAATGGAGCATTGTGATGACAATGGCTTGGAGCATTGTGATGACAAGGGTCAGGGAGCATTGTGCTGACAAGTGTATGGAGAATTGTGATGACAAGGGTCATGGAGAATTCTGATAAAAGGCTTGTGGAGTATTTTGATGACAATGGCATGGTGCATTGTGATGAAATGGCATGGGGATTTGTGATGAAAAAAGCATGGAGCCTTTTCGTGACAGGGTTCAAGGAGCATTCTGATGACAAGTGTCAGGGGGCATTGTGATGACAAGTGTATTGAGAATTGTGATGACAAAGGTCATGGAGCATTGTGATGAAAATGGCATGGAGTATTGTGATGACAGGCATCATGGAGCATTGTGATGACAAGTGTTATGGAACACAGGGATCACAAGTGTTTGGAGCATTGCGATGACAGATGTCATGGAGAATTTTGATTTCATTGTGCTGACAATAGCCGGAAGCATTATGATGATGGGCATGATGCATTGTGATGACAGGGTTCATGGAGCATTGAGATGAAAATGGGCATGGAGCATTTTGATTACAGGGGTCTTGGAGCATTGTGATGATAAGGGCATGGAGCATTTTGATGAGAAGTCCATGGAACATTCTGATGACATGTGTCATGGAGCTTTGTGATGACAAGGGCATGGAGCATTGTGATTACAGGTGTCTTGGAGCATTGTGATGGCAAGTGTCACTGAGCCTTGTGATGACAAGGCCGTGGAACATTGTGATGGCAGGGGTCAAGGAGCATTGTTATGACAGGTGTAATGGAGCACTGTGATGAGAAGGGCATGGAGCATTGTGATTACCAGTTTTATGGAGCATTGCGATGACAAATTTTTTGACCGTTGGGATAAAAATCGCGTGGCACATTGTGATGACAAGGGTCATGGAGAATTTTTCTGAAAAAGGCATGGAGCACTGTGATGACAAGTGTCACAGAGCATTGTGATGAAAAGTTCAAGAATCATTGTGGTTAAAAAGGTCACAAACCCTTGTGATGACGTGGGAATGGACCATTGTTATGACAAATGTTATGAAGCATTGTGATGACTGGAGTCAAGGAGCATTGTGATGACAGGGTCATGGAGCATTGTGATGACAAGGGCATGGAGCATTGTGCTGAGAAAGGCGTAGATCATTGTGATGACAAGGGTCAAAGAGCATTGTGATGAGAAGTTCATGCAGCATTGTGGTTAAAAAGTTCACAGAGACTGTTGATGATGAGGGAATGGACCATTGTGATGACAAAGGTCATGAATCATTGTGATGAGTGGAGTCACGGAGCATGGTGATGACAGGGGTCATGGAGCATTGTGATAACAAGGGCATGGAGCATTGTGATGACAAGGGCATGGATCATTGATCTAATATGTTTCATGGATTATTGTGATGACATTTGGTATGGCACATTGTGATGACGAGGGCATGGAGAATTGTGATGACCAGGTCATGCATTATTGTGAAGAGAAGTGTCAGGGAGCATTGTGATGACATATGTAGTGGCCCATTGTGATGAAAATGGCATGGAGCATTGTGATGCCAAGTGTCATGGAAGATTATGATGACAAAGTTAATGGAGCATTGTGATGACAATGGCTTGGAGCATTGTGATGACAAGGGTCAGGGAGCATTGTGCTGACAAGTGCATGGAGAATTGTGATGACAAGGGTCATGGAGCATTCTGATGACAAGCTTGTGGAGTATATTGATGACAAAGGCATGGAGCATTGTGATGAAAACGGCATGGGGCAATGTGATGAAAATGGCATGTAGCCTTTTCGTGGCAGGTTTCAAGGAGCATTCTGACGACAAGTGTCAGGGAGCATTGTGATGACAAGTGTATTGAGAATTGTTATGACAAAGGTCATGGAGCATGGTGATGAGAAAGCCATGGATAATAGTGATGATGATCGTCATGGGTTGTTGTGATTATAAGTGTTATGGAACATTGTGATCAACAGGGCTTGGAGCATTATGATGACAGAGGTCACGGAGACTTTTGATTTCATTGTAATGACAATAGTCTGAAGCATTATGATGATGGGCGTGGTGCATTGTGATGACAGGGTTCATGGAGCATTGAGATGAAAAGGGGCATGGAGCATTGTGATTACAGGGGTCTTGTAGCATTGTGATGACAAGCACATAGAGCATTGTAATGAAAAGATCATGTAGAATTTTGCAGACAAATGCATGGAGCACTGTGATGACATGTGTCACGGAGCATTGTGAATACAGGGGTCATGGATCATTGTGATGACAAGGGTCATGGAGCATTGGGCAGAAAATGTTCATGGAGTATTGTGATGACAAGGGTCATGGAGCATTGTGATGACAGATGTCATGGAGAATTTTGATTTCATTGTGCTGACAATAGCCGGAAGCATTATGATGATGGGCATGATGCATTGTGATGACAGGGTTCATGGAGCATTGAGATGAAAAGGGGCATGGAGCATTGTGATTACAGGGGTCTTGAGCATTGTGATGACAAGGGCATGGAGCATTTTGATGAGAAATCCATGGAACATTCTGATGACATGTGTCATGGAGCTTTGTGATGACAAGGGCATAGAGCATTGTGATTACAGGGGTCTTGGATCATTGTGATGACAAGGGTCATGGAGCCTTGTGAGGACAAGGCCGTGGAACATTGTGATGGCAGGTGTCATGGAGCATTGTTATGACAGGGTTCATGGAGCATTGAGATGAAAAGGGGCATGGAGCATTGTGATTACAGGGGTCTTGGATCATTGTGATGACAAGTGTCATGGAGCCTTGTGATTACAAGTCCGTGGAACATTGTGATGGCAGGGGTCATGGAGCATTGTGATGAGAAGGGCATGGAGCATTGTGATTACATGGGCACGGAACACTGTGATACATGGGTCTTGCAGGATTTTAATGACTAAGGCATGGAGCATTGTGATGAGAAATGCATCGAGCATTGTGATGACAAGTGTCATGGAGCTTTCTGATGACAAGGGCATGGAGCAATGTGATGAGAGGGTTCATGGAGCATTGTGATGACAATGACATGGAGCATTTTGATGCCATGTGTCATGGAGCTTTGTGATGACAAGTCATGGAGCATTTTGATGACAAGGGAATGGTGCATTGTGATGAGAAGTGCAGGGAGCATTTTGATGACCGGGTCATGCAGCAATTTGATAAAAAGTGTAATGGAATATTTTGATGGCATGGGTTATAGAACGTTGTGATGTCAGGGTTCTTGGATCTTTGGGATGAAATGGGTCATGGAGCATTTTGATGACAGGGGTTATGGAACATTGTTATGTCAGGGGTCATGCAATATTGTGATGATAAAGGGATGTAGCATTGTGATGACAGGGTCATGGAACATTGTGATTCCAGGGATGAGGGTGTATTGTGATGACTAGTGATGGAACATTGTGATATCTATGGTGAGATAGCATTTTGATGAGAAGTTCATGGACCATTGTGATAACAAAATTTATGGAGCATTGCAATCATAAGGTTGTTGACAGTTGTGATGAAATGTGCGTGGCACATTGTGATGACAATGGTCATGGAGCATTGTTCTGACAAAGACATGGAGCGTTGTGATGACAAGGGTCCCAGAGAATGGTGAGGAAATGTTCATGGAGCATTGTGGTTACAAATGTCACAGAGCCTTGTGATGACGCGGACATGGACCATTGTGATGACAAACGTTATGAAGCATTGTGATGACTGGAGTCACGGAGCATTGGGATGACAGGGGTCATGGAGCATTGTGATGACAAGTGCATGGAGCATTGTGATGACAGGGGAATGGAGCATTGGTCTGAAAAATTTCATAGATTATTGTGAAGACCATGGGCATGGTGCATTGTGATGACAAGGGCATGGAGCATTGTGATGAGAAGGTCATGGAATATTGTGAAGAGAGATGTCAGGGAGCATTGTGATGACATATGTCATGGTCCATTGCGATGACAATGGCATGGAGCATTGTGATGCCAATTGTAATGGAGGATTGTGATGACAAATATAATGGAGAATTGTGATGATTAGGGCTTGCAGCATTATGATGACAAGGGCCATTGAGAATTTTCATGACAAGGTCGTGAAGCATTGTGATGACAAGATCCTGGAGCATTGTGATGACAAAGCTATGGAGCCTTGTGACGACAAGTCTCATGGAGCATACTGATGAAAAGGGGCATGGAGCACTGTGATTACAGGGGTCATGGAACATTGTGATGACAAGGGCATGGAACATTGTGAGGAGAAGACCAAGGAGCATTCTGATGGCATGCGTCATTGAGATTCGTGATGACAACGGCATGGAGCATTTTGATTACATGGGTCTTGGAGCATTGTGATGAAAAGGGCATGGATCATTGTGATGAAAAAGGCATGGAGCCTTGTCATGACAGAGTTCAAGGAGCATACAGACAACAAGTGTCAGGGAGCATTTTGATGACAAGTGTATTGAGCATTGTGATGACAAAGGTCATGGAGCATTGTGATTAGAAGACCAAGGATAATTGAGATGACGAGCGTCAAGGGGCATTGTGATGACAAGTGTTATGGAATATTTTGATCACAAGGGATTGGAGCATTGTTATGACAGAGGTCATGGTGCATTTTGATTTCATTGTGATGACAATAGCATGAAGCATTATGATTATAGGCATGGTGCATTGTGATGACAGGGTTAATGGATCATTGAGATGAAAAAGGGCATGGAGCATTGTGATTACAGGGTTCTTGGAGGGTTGTGATGAGAAGGGTCATGGAGCCTTGTGATGACAAGGCCATGGAATATCGTGATGGCAGGGGCATGGAGCATTGTTATGAGAGGTGTAATGGAGCATTGTGATGGCAAGGGCATGGATCATTGTGATGAGAAGGCCATGTAGCATTCTGATGACATGTGTCATGGAGCATTGTGATGACAATGACATGGAGCATTGTGATGCCATGGGTCAGGCCTCTTTGAGATGACAAAGGTCATGGAGCATTTTGATGGCAAGGGCGTTGTGCATTGTGATGAGAACGGCAGGGAGAATTGTGATGACAGGTTCATGGAGCAATTTGTTGAAAATTTTCATGGAACATTTTGATGACAGGTGTTATGGAACATTGTGATGTCAGGGGTCATCGAACATTTTGATGATAAGTGCATGTAGCATTGTGATGACAGGAGTCATGGAACATTGTGATGACAGGTGGGAGGGAGTATTGTGACAAACAGTGATGTAGCATTGTGATATCAGTTGTGAGAGCATTTTGATTAGAAGTGCTTGGAGGATTATGATGACAATATTTATGGAGCATTGTGATGACAAGATTGTAGAGCACTGTGATGACAAGCGCATGGTGCATTGTGATGACATGTGTCATGGAGCATTGTGCTGACAAGCGCAAGGAGCATTGTGATGACAAGGGTCATGGTGCATTGTGCTGAGAAAGGCATAGAGCATTGTGATGACAAGGGTCAAAGAGCATTGTATGAAAAGATCATGGGGCATTTTGGTTAAAATGGTCACAGAGACTGTTGATGACGAGGGCATGGACCATTGTGATGACAAAGGTCATGAAACATTGTGATGACTGGAGTCACGGAGGATTGTGATGACAGGGGTCAGGGAGCATTGTGATAAGAAGGGCATGGAGCACTGTGATGACAAGGGCATGGAACATTAGTCTAATAAGTTCCATGGATTGTTGCGATGACAGTTCGAATGGCACATTGTGATGACAAGGGCATGGAGCATTGTGATGACCAGGTCATGCAGTATTGTGAAGAGAGGTGTCAGGGAGCATTGTGATGACATATGTAATGGCCCATTGTGATGACAATGGCATGGAGAATTGTGATGACCAGGTCATGCAGTATTGTGAAGAGAGGTGTCAGGGAGCATTGTGATGACATATGTAATGGCCCATTGTGATGACAATGACATGGAGCATTGTGATGCCAAGTGTCATGGAGGATTCTGATGACAAAGGTTATGGAACATTGTGATGACAATGGCTTGGAGCATTGTGATGACATGGGACAGGGAGCATTGTGCTGACAATTGCATGGAGAATTGTGATGACAAGGGTCATGGAGCATTCTGATGACAAGCTTGTGGAGTATTTTGATGACAATGGCATGGAGCATTTTGAAGAAAATGGCATGGGGCCTTGTGAAGAAAAAGGCATGGAGCCTTTTCGTGGCAGGTTTCAAGGAGCATTCTGATGACAATGTCAGGGAGCATTGTGATGACATGTATATTGAGAATTGTGATGACAAAGGTTATGGAGCATTGTGATGAAAAGGGCATGGAGTATTGTGATGACAGGCATCATGGAGCGTTGTGATGACAAGTGTTATGGAAGATTGTGATCACAAGGGTTTGGAGCCTTGTGATGACAGAGGTCATGGATCATATTGATTTAAAGGAGCATGGAGCATTGTGATGACAAGGGCATGAAGCACTGTGATCCCAAGGTTCATGGAGGATTGTGATGACAATGGAAATGGAGTATTGTGATGACAAGCGCATAGAGCATTGTAATGACAAGGTCATGTAGCATTTTGCTGACAAAGGCATGGAGCATTGTGATGACATGTGTCATGGAGCACTGTGATGACAAGAGTCATGGACCATTGTGAATACAGGGGTCATGGAGCATTGGGATGACAAGGGCATGGATCATTGTGATGACAAGTGTCATGGAGCACTGGGCTGAAAATATTCATGGAGTGTTGTGATGACATGGGTCATGGAGCATAGTGATGAGTAGGGAATGGAGCATTGTGATGACAAGAGTCCCGTATCATTGTGTTGTCAGGAGTCATGGAGTGTTGTGATGACAGTGGTCATGGAGCATTGTGAAGATATTGGCCATGGAGTATTGTGATGTGTAGGTCGTGGAGCATTGAGCTGAATATGTTAATGGATTATTGTGATGACATGGGTCATAGAGCATTGTGATGACAAGGGAATGGAGAATGGTGATGACAATATCCTGGATCTTTGTGATGAGATGACCATGGAGACTTGTGATGTGAAGTCTCACGGAGCATTCCGATGAAAAGGGGCATGGAGCATTGTGATTACAGGGGTCTTGGAGCATTTTGATGACTAGGGCATGGAGCATTTTGATGAGAAAGCCATGGGGCATTCTGATGACATGCTTCATGGAGTTTTGTGATGACAAGCACATGGAGCATTGTGATGACAGTGATCTTGGAGCATTGTGATGAAAAGGGCATGGATCATTGTGATGAAAATGTCATGGAGCCTTGTCATGACAGGGTTCAAGGAGCATACTGATGACAAGTGTCAGGGAGCATTGTGATGACAAGTGTATTGAGCACTGTGATGACAAAGTTCATGGAGCATTGTGATGAGAATACCATGGATAATTGTGAGGATGAGCGTCATGGGGATTTGTGATGATAAGTGTTATGGAACATTGTGATCACAAGGGTTTGGAGCATTATGATGACAGAGGTCATGGAGAATTTTGATTTAATTGTGATGACAATAGCCTGAAGCATTATGATGATGGGCATGGTGCATTGTGATGACAGGGTTCATGGAGCATTGAGATGCAAAGTGGCATGGAGCATTGTGATTACAGGGGTCTTGGAGCATTGTGATGTCAAGGGGCAGGGAGCCTTGTGATGACAAGGCCGTGGAACATTGTGATGGCAGGGGTCATGGAGCATTTTTATGACAGAGGTAATGGAGCATTGTGATGAGAAGTGCATTGAGCATTGGCCCGAAAGTTTTCATGGATTATTGTGATGAGAGTGGGCATGGAGCACTGTGATGACAAGGGCATGGAACACTGTGATACATGGATCATGGAGGATTGTGATGAAAACGGCATGGAGCATTTTGATGAGAAGGGCATCGAGCATTGTGATGACAAGTGTCATGGAGCATTGTGATGACAAGGGCATGGAGCAATGGGATGAGAGCGTTCAGGGAGCATTGTGATGACAATGACATGGAGCATTGTGATGCCAAGGGTCATGGAGCTTTGTGATGACAACGGTCATGGAGCATTTTGATGACAAGCGTGTGGTGCATTGTGATGAGAAGGAAAGGGAGCATTTTGATGACAGGTTCATGCTGCAATTTGATGAAAAGTGTCATGTAACATTTTGACGACAGGGGTTACAGAACATTGTGATGCCATGGGTCATGGAGGTTTGGGATGAAATGTGTCATGGAGCATTGTGATGACAGTGGTTATGGAATATTGTGATGTCACGGGTCATGGAACACTGTGATTACAGGGTTGAGGGAGGATTGTGATGACTAGTGATGGAACATTGTGATATCTCAGGTGAGAGAGCATTTGGATGAGAAGTGCATGGACCATTGTGATTACAAGGTTTATGGAGCATATCGATGACAAGGTTGTGGATCATTGTGATGAAAAGCGCATGGCACATTGTGATGACAAGAGTCATGGAACATTGTTCTGACAAAGGCATGGAGCATTGGGATGACAAGTTTCACGGAGCATTGTGATGAAAAGTTCATGGAGCATTGTGGTTACAAAAGTCACAGAGCCTTGTGATGACGCGGTCATGGACCGTTGTGATGACAAACGTTATGAAGCATTGTGATGACTGGAGTCACGGAGCATTGTGATGTCAAAAGTAATTTAGCATTGTGATGACAATGGCTTGGAGCATTGTGATGACAAGGTTCAGGGAGCATTGTGCTGACAAGTGCATGGATAATTGTGATGAAAAAGGTCATGGAACATTCTGATGACAATCTTGTGGAGTACTTTGATGACAATGGCATGGAGCATTGTGATGAAAACGGCATGGGGCATTGTGATGAGAAAAGCATGGAGCCTTTTCGTGACAGGTTTCAAGGAGCATTCTGACGGCAAGTTTCAGGAAGCATTGTAATGACAAGTGTATTAGAATTGTGATGACAAAGGTTATGGAGCATTTTGATGAAAAGGCCGTGGAGTATTGTGATGACAGGCATCATGGAGCGTTGTGATGACAAGTGTTACGGAACATTGTGATCACAAGGGTTTGGAGCATTGTGATGACAGAGGTCATGGATCATTTTGATTTCAAGGAGCATGGAGCATTGTGATGACAAAGGTATGAAGCAATGTGATCCCAAGGTTCATGGAGGATTGTGATGACAATGGTAAAGGAGTATTGTGATGACAAGCGCATAGAGCATTGTAATGACAAGGTCATGTAGCGTTTGCTGACAAAGGCATGGAGCATTGTGATGACAGGTGTCATGGAGCACTGTGATGACAAGCGTCACGGAGAATTGTGAATACAGTGGTCATGGAGCATTGGGATGACAAGGGCATGGTTCAATGTGATGACAAGGGTCATGGAGCATTGGGCTGAAAATGTTCATGGAGTATTGTGATGACAGGGGTCATGGAGCATTGTGATGACTTGGGAATGGAGCATTTTGATGAAAAGAATTCCGGATCATTGTGTTGTCAGGTGTCATGGAGTGTTGAGATGACAGTGGTCATGGTGCATTGTGATGATATTGGCCATGGAGAATTGTGATGAGTAGGTCGTGGAGCATTGTGATTACAGGTGTCTTGATGCATTGTGATGAAAAGGGCATGTATCATTGTGAAGAAAAAGGCATTGAGCCTTGTCATGACAGTGTTCAAGAAGCATACTTACGACAAGTGTCAGGTAGCATTGTGATGACAAGTGTATTGAGCATTTGATGACAAAGGTCATAGAGCATTGTGATGAGAAGACCATGGATAATTGTGATGATGAGCGTCATGGCGTGTTGTGATGATAAGTCTTATGGAACATTGTGATCACAAGGGTTTGGAGCATTATGATGACAGATGTCATGGAGAATTTAGATTTCATTGTGATGACAATAGCATGAAACATTATGATGATGTCATGGTGCATTTTGATGACTGGGTTCATGGAGCATTGAGATGAAAAGGGGAATGGAGCATTGTGATTACCGGGGTCTTGGAGCATTGTGATGGCTAGGGCATGGAGCATGGTGATGAGAAGGCCATGGAAAATTCTGATGACATGCATCATGGAGCTCTGTGATGACAAGGGCATGGAGCATTGTGATTGCAGGGGTCTTGGGGAATTGTGATGACAAGGATCATGCAGCCTTGTGATGACATGCCGTTGAACAATGTGATGGCAGGTGTCATGGAGCATTGTTATGACAGAGGTAATGGAGCATTTTGATGAGAAGGGCATTGAGCTTTGGTCTAAAATATTTCATGGATTATTGTAATGAGAGTGGGCATGGAGCATTGGGATGACAAGGGCATGGAACACTGTGATACATGGTTCATGGAGGATTGTAATGACCAGGACATGGAGCATTGCGATGAGAAGGGCATCGAGCATTGTGATGACAAATGTCATGGAGCTTTGTGATGACAAGGGCATGGAGCAATGTGATGAGAGTGTTCATGGAGCACTGTGATGACAATGACATGGAGCATTGTGATGCCAAGGGTCATGGAGATTTGTGATGACAAATAACAGGGAGCATTTCGATGACAATGGTGTGGTGCATTGTGATGAGAAGGGCAGGGAGCATTTTGATTACAGGTTCATGCAGCAATTTGATTAAAATATAATGGAATATTTTGAGGACAGGGGTTATAGAACATTGTGATGTCAGGGGTCATGGAGCTTTGGGATGAAAAGGGTCTTGGAGCATTTTGATTACAGGGGTTATGGAACATTGTGATGTCAGGGATCATGGAACCTTGTGATGATAAGGTTATGTAGCACTGTGATGACAGGGGTCATGGAACATTATGATTACAGGGTTGAGGGTGTATTGTGATGACTAGTGATGGAACATTGTGATATCTCTGGTGAGAGAGCATTTGGATGAGAAGTGCATGGAGCATTGGGATTACAAGGTTTATGAAGCATAGCGATGACAAGGTTGAGGACCGATGTGATGAAAAGCACGTGGCACATTGTGATGACAAGGGTCATGGAGCATTGTTCTGACAAAGGCATGGAGCATTGTGATGACAAGTGTCACGGAGCATTGTGATGAAAAGTTCATGGAGCATTTTGGTTACAAAGGTCACAGAGCCTTGTGATGACACGGGCAAGGACCGTTTTGATGACAAACATTATGAAGCATTGTGATGACTGGAGTCACGGAGCACTGTGATGATAGGGGTCATGGAGCATTGTGATGACATGGGCATGGAGCATTGTGATGACAGGGGCATGGAGCATTGGTCTGACAAGTTTCATAGATTATTGTGATGACAGTGGACATGGTGCATTGTGATGACAAGGGTATGGATCATGGTGATGAGAAGGTCATGGAGTATTGTGAAGACAGGTGTCAGGGAGCATTGTGATGGCATATGTCATGGTCCATTGCGATGATAATGGCATTGAGCATTGTGATGCCAAATGTAATGGAGGATTGTGATGACAAATAAAATGGAGCATTGTGATGACTAGGGCTTGGAGCACTATGATGACAAGGGCCATTGAGAATTTTCATGACATCGTCGTGAAGCATTGTGATGACAAGGTCCTGGAGCATTGTGATGAGAAATCCATGGAGCCTTGTGATGACAATCTCATATAGCATACTGATCAAAAGGTGCATGGACTATTGTGATTACAGGGGTCTTGGAACCTTGTGATGACAAGGGCATGGATCATTGTGAAGAGAAGGCCAAGGAGCATTCTGAGGACATGAGTCATTGAGCTTTGTGATGACAAGCGCATGGAGCATTGTGATTACAGGGGTCTTGTAGCATTGTGATGAAAAGGGCATGGAATATTGTGATGAAAAATGCATGGAGCCTTGCCATGACAGGGTTCAAGGAGCATACAGACAACAAGTGTCATGGAGCATATTGATGACAAGTGTATTGAGCATTGTGATGACAAAGGTCATGGAGCATTGTGATGAGAAGGCCATGGAGCATTCTGATGACATGTGTCATGGAGCTTAGTGATGACAAGGGCATGGAGCAATGTGATGCCAAGGGTCATGGATATTTGTGATGACAAAGGTCATGGAACATTTTGATGACAAGGGCGTTGTGCATTGTAATGAGAAGTGCAGGGAGCATTGTGATGACATGGTCACGGAGAAATTTGATGAAAAGTGTCAAGGAACATTTTGATGACAGGGGTTATGGAACATTGTGATGTCATGGGTCATCGAACATTGTGATGATAAGGGCATGTAGCATTGTGATGACAGGAGTCATGGAACATTGTGATGACAGAGGTGAGGGAGTATTGTGTCGAATAGTGAAGTAACATTGTGATATCAGTGGTGAGAAAGCATTTTGATGAGAAGTGCATGGAGCATTGTGATGACAAGGTTTATGGAGCATTGTGATGACAAGATTGTGGAGCACTGTGATGACAAGCGCATGGTGCATTGTGATGACATGTGTCATGGAGCATTGTGCTGACAAGCGCATGGAGCATTGTGAGGACAAGGGTCATGGAGCATTGTGCTGAGAAAGGCATAGAGCATTGTGATGACAAGGGTCAAAGAGAATTGTGATGAAAAGTTCATGGAGCATTGTGGTTAAAAAGGTCACAGAGACTGTTGATGATGAGGGCATGGACCATTGTGATGACAAAGGTCATGAAGCATTGTGATGACTGGAGTCACGGAGCACTGTGATGACAGGGGTCATGGAGCATTGTGATGAAAAGGGGCATGGAGCATTGTGATGACAAGGGCATGTATCATTGGTCTCATAATTTTCATGGATTATTGCGATGACTGTTGGAATGGTGCATTGTGGTGACAAGGGCATGGAGCATTGTGATAAACAGGTCATGCTGTATTGTGAAGACTGGTGTCATGGAGCATTGTGATGACAGGGTTCATGCAGCATTGTGATGACTAGGGAATGGAGCATAGTGATGACAAGAGTCCCGGATCATTGTGTTGTCAGGTGTCATGGAGTGTTGTGATGACAGTTGTCATGGTGCATTGTGATGATATTGGTCATGGAGCATTGTGATGAGAAGGTTATGGAGCATTGTGCTGATAATATTCATGGAGTATTGTGATGACAATGGTCATGGAGCATTGTGATGACAAGGGAATGGAGCATGGTGATGACAAGGTCATGTAGCATTGTGATGAGAAGTCCTTGGAGGCTTGTGATGACAAGTTTCAGGGAGCATTCTGATGAAAAGTGGCATGGATCATTGTGATTACAGTGGTCTTGGAGCATTGTGATGACAAGGGCATGGAGCATTGTCAGAGACGGCCATGCAGCATTCTGATGACATGGGTAATGGCGCTTTGTGATGACAAGGGCTTGGAGCATTGTGATTACAGGTGTCTTGGAGCATTGTGATGAAAAGGGCACGGATCATTGTGATGAAAAAGTCATGCAGACTTGTCATGACAGGGTTAATGGAGCATACTGAAGACAAGGGTCAGGGAGCATTGTGATGACAAAGGTCATGGAGCATTGTGATGAGAAGACCATGGATAATTGTCATGATGAGCGTCACGGTGTGTTGTGATGGTAAGTGTTATGGAACATTGTGATCACAAGGGTTTGGAGCATTATGATGACAGAGGTCATGGAGAATATTGATTTCATTGTGATGACAATAGCCTGAAGCTTTATGATGATGGGCATGGTGCATTGTGATGACAGGGATCATGGAGCATTGAGATGAAAAGGGGCATGGAACATTGTGTTTACACTGGTCGTGGAGCATTGTGATGACAAGGGCATGGAGCATTGGTCTAATAAGTTTCATGGATTATTGCGATGACAGTTGGAATGGCGCATTGTGATGACAAGGACATGGAGCATTGTGATGACCAGGTCATGCAGTATTGTGGAGACAGGTGTCAGGGAGCATTGTGATGACATATGTAATGGCCCAATGTGATGACGATGGCATGGAGCATTGTGATGTCAAGTGTCATGGAGGATTCTGATGACAAAGATAATAGAGCATTGTGATGACAATGGCTTGGAGCATTGCGATGACAAGGGTCAAGGAGCATTGTGTTGACAAGTGCATGGAGAATTGTGATGACAAGGGTCATGGAGCATTCTGGTGACAAGCTTGTGGAGTATTTTGATGACAATGGCATGGAGTATTGTGATAAAAACGGCATGGGGCATTGTGATGAAAAAGGCATGGAGCCTTGTGATGACAGGTCTCATGGAGCATACTGATGAAAAGGGGCATGGAGCATTCTGATTACAGGGGTCTTGGAACATTGTGATAGCAAGGGCATGGAGCACTGTGATGACAAGGGCATGGAACATTGGTCTAATAAGTTTCATGGATTATTGTGATGACAGTTGGAATGGCGCATTGTGATGACAGTGGTCATGGAGCATTGTGATGATACTGCTCATGGAGCATTGTGATAAGACCGTCATGGAGCATTGGGTTGAAAATGTTCATAGAGTATTGTGATGACAGGTGTCAAGGAGCATTGTGATGACAAGGGAATGGAGCATGGTGATGACAAGGTCCTGAAGCATTGTGATGAGATGAAGATGGAGACTTGTGATGACAAGTCTCATGGAGCATTCTAACGAAAAGGGGCAAGGAGCTTTGTGATTACAGGGGTCTTGGAGCACTGTGATGACAAGGGCATGGAGCATTGTGAGGAGAAGGCCATGGAGCATTCTGATGACATGCGTCATTGAGCTTTGTGATGACAAGGGCATGGAGCATTGTGATTACAGGGGTCTTGGAGCATTGTGATTAAAAGGGCATGGATCATTGTGATGAAAAAGGCATGGAGACGTGTCATGACAGGGTTAATGGAGCATACTGATGACAAGTGTCAGGGAGCATTGTGATGACAAGTGTATTGAGCATTGTGATAACAAAGGTCATGGAGCATTGTGATGAGGAGACCATGGATAATTGTGATGATGAGCGTCATTGGGTGTTGTGATGATAAGTGTTATGGAACATTGTGATCACAAGGGATTGGGGCATTGTGATGACAGAGGTCATGGAGCATATAGATTTCATTGTGATGACAATAGCCTGAAGCATTATCATGATGGGCCTGATGCATTGTGATGACAGTGTTCATGGAGCATTGAGATGAAAAGGGGCA
This sequence comes from Mesoplodon mirus, assembly GCF_964341445.2. Classification (NCBI taxonomy): domain Eukaryota; kingdom Metazoa; phylum Chordata; class Mammalia; order Artiodactyla; family Ziphiidae; genus Mesoplodon; species Mesoplodon mirus. The sequence goes on from NW_028294535.1 coordinate 25,818, forward strand.
TGGAGCATTGTGATTACAGGGTTCTTGGAGCATTGTGATGTCAAGGGCATGGAGCATTTTGATGAGAAGGACATGGACCATTCTGATGGCATGTGTCATGGAGCTTTTTGATGACAAGGGCATGGAGCATTGTGATTACAGGGGTCTTGGAGCATTGTGATGACAAGTGTCATGGAGCCTTGTGATGACAAGGCCGTGGAATATTGTGATGGCATGGGTCATGGAACGTTGTTATGATAGGGATAATGGAGCATTGTGATGAGAAGGACATGGAGCATTGTGAATACAAGGTTTATGGAGCATTACCATGACAAATTTGTGGACCGTTGTGATGAAAAGCGTGTAGCATATTGTGATGACAAGGGTCATGGAGCATTTTTCTGACAAAGGCATGGAGCATTTTGATGACAATGGTCACGAAGCATTGTGATGAAAAGTTCATGGAGCATTGTGGTTATAAAGGTCACAGAGCCTTGTGATAACGCGGTCATGGACCATTGTGATGACAAATGTTATGAAGCACTGTGATGACTGGAGTCATGGAGCATTCTGATGACAGTGGACATGGAGCATTGTGATGACAAGGGCATAGAGCATTTTGGTGACAGGGACATGGAGCATTGGTCTGACAAGTTTCATAGATTATTGTGATGACAGTGGACATGGTGCATTGTGATGGCAAGGGCATGGATCATTGTGATGAGAAGGTCATGCAGTATTGTGAAGACAGCTGTCAGGGAGCATTGTGATGACATATGTAATGGCCCATTGTGGTGACAATGGCATGGAGCATTGTGATGCCAAGTGTCATGGATGATTCTGATGACAAATGTAATGGAGCACTGTGATGACAATGGCTTGGAGCATTGTGATGACAAGGTTAAGGAGCACTGTGCTGACCAGTGCACGGAGAATTGTGATGACAAGGGTCATGGAGCAATCTGATGACAAACTTGTGGAGTATTATGATGACAATGGCATGGAGCAGTGTGATGAAAACGGCATGGGGCATTGTGATGAAAAAGGCATGGAGCCTTTTCATGACAGAGTTCAAGGAGCATTCTGAGGACAAGTGTCAGGGAGCATTGTGATGACAAGTGTATTGAGAATTTTGATGACCAAGGTCATGGAGCATTGTGATGAAAAGGGCATGGAATATTGTGATGACAGGCATCATGGAGCGTTGTGATGACAAGTGATATGGAGCATTGTGATCACAAGGCTTTGGAGCATTTTGATGACAGATTTCATGGATCATTTTGATATCAAGGAGCATGGAGCATTGTGATGACAAGGGCATAAAGCAATGTGATCCCAAGGTTCATGGAGGATTGTGATGACAATGGTAATGGAGTATTGTGATGACAAGCGCATAGAGCATTGTAATTACAAGGTCATTTAGCCTTTTGCTGACAAAGTCATCTAGCATTGTGATGACAGGTGTCATGGAGCACTGTGATGACAAGCATCACGGAGGATTGTGAACACAGGGGTCATGGAGCATTGGGCTGAAAAGGGCATGCATCATTGTGATGACAAGTATCATGGAGCATTGGGCTGAAAATATTCATGAAGTATTGTGATGACAGGGGACATGGAGAATTGTGACGACATAGGTCATGGAGAATTTTGATTTCATTGTGCTGACAATAGCCGGAAGCATTATAATGATGGGCATGATGCATTGTGATGACAGAGTTCATGGAGCATTGAGATGAAAAGGGGCATGGAGCATTGTGATTACAGGGGTCTTGAGCATTGTGATGACAAGGGCATGGAGCATTGTGATGAGAAATCCATGGAACATTCTGATGACATGTGTCATGGAGCTTTGTGATGACAAGGGCATGGAGCAATGTGATGAGAGCGTTCATGGAGCATCGTGATGACAAAGACATGGAGCGTTGTGATGCCAAGCGTCATGGATCTTTGTGATGACAAATGTAATGGAGCATTTTGATGACAAGGGCATTGTGCATTGTGATGAGAAGGGCAGGAGCATTGTGATGAAAGGGTCATGGAGCAATTTGATGAAAAGAGTCATGGAACATTTTGATGACAGGGGTTATGGAACATTGAGATGTCAGGGGTCATGGAGCATTTTGATGAAAAGGGTCATGGAGCATTTTGATGACAGGGGTTATGTAACACTGTGATGTCAGTGGTCATCAAACATTGTGATGATAATGCATGTAGCATTGTGATGACAGGATTAATGGAACGTTGTGAAGACAGGGGTGAGGGAGTATTGTGACGAATATTGATGGTAACATTGTGATATCAGTGGTGAGAGAGGATTTTGATGAGAAGTGCATGGAGCATTGTGATGACAAGGTTTATGGAGCATTGTGATGACAAGATTGTAGAGCACTGTGATGACAAGCGCATGGTGCATTGTGATGACATGTGTCGTGGAGCATCGTGCTGACAAGCACATGGAGCATTGTGATGACAAGGATCATGGAGCATTGTGCTGAGAAAGGCATAGAGAATGGTGATTACAAGAGTCAAAGTGCATTGTGATGAAAATTCATGGAGCATTGTGGTTAAAAACGTCACAGAGACTGTTGATGATGAGGGCATGGACCACTGTGATGACAAAGGTCAAGAAGCATTGTGATGACTGGAGTCACAGAGCATTGTGATGACAGGGGTCATGGAGCATTGTAATAACAAGGGAATGGAGCATTGTGATGACAAGGACATGGAGCACTGGTCTAATATGTTTCATGGATTATTGCGATGAGAGTTGGAATGGCGCATTGTGATGACAAGGGCATGGAGCATTGTGATGACCAGGTCATGCAGTATTGTGAAGACAGTTGTCAGGGAGCATTGTGATGACATATATAATGGCCCATTGTGATGACAATGGCATGAAACATTGTGATGCCAAGTGTCATGGAAGAATCTGATGACAAAGGTAATGGAGCATTGTGATGACAATGGCTTGGAGCATTGTGATGACAAGGGTCAGGTAGCTTTGTGCTGAGAATTGCATGGAGAATTATGATGACAAGGGTCATGGAGCATTCTGATGACAAGCTTGTGGAGTATTTTGATGACAATGACATGGAGCATTGTGATGAAAAAGGCATGGGGCATTGTGATGAAAAAGTCATGGAGCCTTTCGTGACAGGGTTCAAGGAGCATTCTGACGACAAGTGTCAGGGAGCATTGTGATGACAAGTGTATTGAGAATTGTGATGACAAAGGTCATGGAGCATTGTGATGAAAAGGGCATGCAGTATTGTGATGACAGGCATCATGGAGTGTTGTGATGACAAGTGTTATGGAACATTGTGATCACAAGGGTTTGGATCATTGCAATGACAGAGGTCATGGATCATTTTGATTTCAAGGATCATGGAGCATTGTGATGACAAGGTCATGAAGCAATGTGATCCCAAGGTTCATGGAAGATTTTGATGACAATGGTAATGGAGTATTGTGTTGACAAGCGCATAGAGCATTGTAATGAAAAGGTCATGTAGCATTTTGCTGACAAAGGCATGGATCATTGTGATGACAGGGATCATGGAGCATTGTGATGACAGAGGTCATGGAGAATTTTGATTTCACTGTGCTGACAATAGCCAGAAGCATTATGATGATGGGCATGGTGCATTGTGATGACAGTGTTCATGGAGCATTGAGATGAAAAGGGGCATGGAGCATTGTGATTACAGGCGTCTGGGAGCATTGTGATGACAAGGGAATGGAACATTTTGATGAGAAGGCCATGGAACATACTGATGACATGTGTCATGGAGCTTTGTGATGACAAGGGCATGGAACATTGTGATTACAGGTGTTTTGGAGCATTGTGATGACAAGGGTCATGGTGCCTTGTGATGGCAAGGCCATGGAACATTGTGATGGCAGGGGTCATGGAACATTGCTATGACAGGGGTAATGGAGCATTTTGATGAGAAGGGCATGGAACTTTGTGATTACAAAGTTTATGGAGCATTGCCATGACAAATTTGTGGACCGTTGGGGTGAAAAGCGCGTGGCACATTGTGATGATAAGGGACATGGAGTATTTTTCGGACAAATGCATGGAGCATTGAGATGACAAGGGTCACGGAGCATTGTAATGAAAATGTCATGGAGCATTGTAGTTACAAATGTAACAGAGCCCTGTGATGACGCGGGCATCGACCATTGTGATGACAAATGTTATGAAGAACTGTGATGACTGGAGTCAAAGAGCATTGTGATGACAGGGGTCATAGAGCATTGTGATGAATAGGGCAAGGAGCATTGTGCTGAGAAAGGCATATAGCATTGTGATGACAAGGGGCAAAGAGCATTGTGATGAAATATTCATGGAGCATTGTGGTTAAAAAGGTCACAGAGACGGTTGATGATGAGGGCAAGGACCATTTTGATGACAAAGGTCATGGAGCATTGTGATGACTGGAGTCACGGAGCATTGTGATGACAGGGGTCATGGAGCATTGTGATAACAAGGGCATGGAGCATTGTGATGACAAGGGCATGGAGCATTGGTCTAATATGTTTCATGGATTATTGCGATGACAGTTGGAAAGGCATATTGTGAAGACAAGGGCATGGAGCATTGTGATGACCAGGTCTTGCAGTATTGTGAAGACAGGTGTCAGGGTGCATTTTGATGACATATGTAATGGCCCATTGTGATGACAATGGCATGGAGCATTGTGATGCCAAGTGTCATGGAGGATTCTGATGACAAAGGTAATGGAGCATTGTGATGACAATGGCTTGGAGCATTGTGATGACAAGTGTCAGGGAGAATTGTGCTGACAAGTGCATGGAGAATTGTGATGACAACGGTCATGGAGCGTTCTGATGAAAAGCTTGTAGAGTATTTTGATGACAATGGCATGGAGCATTGTGATGAAAACGGCATGGGGATTTGTGATGAAACAGGCATGGAGCCTTTTTGTGTCAGTGTTCCAGGAGCATTCTGACGACAAGTGTCAGGGAGCATTGTGATGACAAGTGTATTGAGAATTGTGATGACAATGGTCATGGAGCATTGTGATGAAAATGGCATGGAGTACTGAGATGACAGTCATCATGGAGAGTTGTGATCACAAGTGTTATGGAACATTGTGATCACAAGGGTTTGGAGCATTGTGATGACAGAGGTCATGCATCATTTTGATTTCAAGGAGCATGGAGCACAGTGATGACAAGGGCATGAAGCAATGTGACCAAAATATTCATGGAGGATTGTGATGACAATGGTAATGGAGTATTGTGATGACAAGCGCATAGAGCATTGTAATGACAAGGTCATGTAGCATTTTGCTGACAAAGGCATGGAACATTGTGATGACTGGTGTCATGGAGCACTGTGATGACAAGCGTCACGGAGCACTGTGATGACAAGCGTCACGGAGCATTGTGAATACAGGGGTAATGGAGCATTGGAATGACAAGGGCATGGATCATTGTGATGACAACTGTCATGGAGCAGTGGTCTGAAAATGTTCATGGAGTATTGTGATGACAGGGTTCATGGAGCATTGTGATGACAGAGGTCATGGAGTATTTTGATTTCATTGTGCTGACAATAGCTGGAAGCATTATGATGATGGGCATGATGCATTGTGATGACAGGTTTCATGGACCATTGAGTTGAAAAGGGGCACGGAGCACTGTGATTACAGGGGTCTGGGAGCATTGTGATGACAAGGGCATGAAGCATTTTGATGAGAAGACCATGGAACATTCTGATGACATGTGTCATGGAGCTATGTGATGACAAGGGCATGGAGCATTTTGATTACAGGGGTCTTGGAGCACTGTGATGACAAGGGTCATGGAGCCTTGCGATGACAAAGCCGTAGAACATTGTGATGGCAGGGGTCATGGAGCATTGTTATGACAGGGGTAATGGAGCATTGTGATGTGAAGGGCATGGAGCATTGTGATTACAAGATTTATGGAGCATTGCGATGACAAATTTGTGGACCGTTGGGATGAAAATTGTGTCGCCCATTGTGATGACAAGGGTTATGGAGCATTTTTCTGACAAATGCATGGAGAATTGTGATGACAAGGGTCTCTGAGCATTGTGATGAAAAGTTCATGGAACATTGTGGTTACAAAGGTAACAGAGCCTTTTGATGACGCGAGCATTGACCATTGTGATGACAAATGTTATGAAGAATTGTGATGACAGGAGTCACGAAGCATTGTGATGACAGGGGTCATGGAGCAATGTGATGACAAGGGCATGGAGCATTGTGCTAAGAAAGGCATAGTGCATTGTGATGACAAGTGTCAAAAAGCATTGTGATGAAATGTTCATTGAGCATTGTGCTTAAAAAAGTCAGAGAGACTGTTGATGATGAGGGCATAGACCACTGTGATGACAAAAGGCATGGAGCATTGTGATGACTGGATTCACGGAGAATTGTGATGACAGGGGTCATGGAACACTGTGATAACAAGGGCATGGAGCATTGTGATGACAAGCGCATGGAGCACTGGTCTAATAATTTTCATGGAGTATTGCGATGACACTTGGAATGGCGCATTGTGATGACAAGGGCATGTAGCACTGTGATGACCATGTCTTGCAGTATTGTGAAGAGAGGAGTGAGGGAGCACTGTGATGACATATGTTATGGCCCATTGTGATAACAACGGCCTGGAGCATTGTGATGCCAAGTTTCATGGAGGATTCTGATGACAAAGTTAATGGAGCTTTGTGATGACAAAGGTCAGGGAGCATTGTGCTGTCAAGTGCATTGAGAATTGTGATGACAAGGGTCTTGGAGCATTCTGATGACAAGCTTGTGGAGTATTTTGATGACAATGGCATGGAGCATTGTGAAGAAAATGGCATGGGGCTTTGTGATGAAAAAGGCATGGAGCCTTTTCGTGACAGGGTTCAAGGAGCATTCTGACAACAAGTGCCAGGGAGATCTGTGATGACAAGTGTATTGAGAATTGTGATGACAAAGGTCATGGAGCATTGTGATGAAAAGGGCATGGAGTATTGTGATGGCAGGCATCATGGAGCGTTGTGATGACAAGTGTTATGGAACATTGTGATTCCAAGTGTTTGGAGCATTGTGATGACAGGGGTCATGGATCATTTTGATTTCAAAGTGCATGGAGCATTGTGTTGACAAGGGCATGAAGCAATGTGATCCCAAGTTTCATGGAGGTTTGTGATGACAATGGTAATGGAGTATTGTGAAGACAAGCACATAGAGCATTGTAATGACAATGTCATGTAGCATTTTGCTGACAAAGGCATGGAGCATTGTGATGCCAAGTGTCATGGAGCATTGGGCTGAAAATGTTCATGGAGTATTGTGATGACAGGGGTCATGGAGCATTGTGATGAGTAGGGAATGGAGCATTGTGATGACAAGAGTCCCGGATAACTGTGTTGTCAGGTGTCATGGAGTGTTGTGATGACAGTGGTCATGGAGCATTTTTATGATATTTTTCATGGAGCATTGTGATGAGAATTTCATGGAGCATTGGGCTGAAAATATTCATGGTGTATTGTGATGACAGGGCTCATGGAGCATTGTGATGCCAAGGGAATGCAGCATGGTGATGACAAGGTCCTGGAGCATTGTGATGATAAAAGCATGGAGACTTGTGATGACAAGTCTCATGGAGCATTCTGATGAAAAGGGGCATGGAGCATTGTAATTACAGGGGTCTTCTAGCATTGTGATGACAAGGGCCTGGAGCATTGTGAGGAGAAGGCCATGGAGCATTCTGATGACACGTGTCATTGAGATTTGAGATGACAAGGGCATGGAGCACTGTGATTACAGGTGTCTTGGAACATTGTGATGAAAAGGCAACGATCATTGTGATGAAAAGGCATGGAGCCTTGTCATGACAGGGTTCAAGGAGCATACTGACGACAAGTGTCCGGGAGCATTGTGATGACAAGTGTATTGAGAATTGTGATGACAAAGGTCATGGAGCATTGTGATGAGAAGACCATGGATAATTGTGATGATGAGCGTCATAGGGTGTTGTGATGTTAAGTGTTATGGAACATTGTGATCACAAGGGTTAGGAGCATTATGATGACAGTGGTCATGGATAATTTTGATTTCATTGTGATGACAATAGCCTAAAGCATTTTGATGATGGGCATGGAGCATTCTCATAAGAGGCTTCATGGAGCATTGAGATGAAAAGTAGTATGGAGCATTGTGAATACAGGGGTCTTGGAGCATTGTCATGACAAGGGCATGGAGGATTGTGATGAGAAGGCCATGGAACATTCTGATGGCATGCGTCATGGGGCTTTGTGATGACAAGGGCATGGAGCATTGTGATTACAGGGGTCTTGGAGCATTGTGATGACAAGTGTCATGGAGCCTTGTGATGACAGGGCCGTGGAACATTGTGTGGACAGGTTTCATGGAGCACTGTTATGACAGAGGTAATGGAGCATTGTGATGAGAAAGGCATTGAGCATTGTTCTGAATGGTTTCATGGATTTTTGTGATGAGATTGGGCATATAGCACTGTGATGACAAGGGCACGGAACACTGTGATACATGGGTCATGGAGGATTGTAATGACAAGGGCATGGAGCATTGTGATGAGAAGGGCATCGAGCATTGGTCTGAAATATTTCATGGATTACTGTGATGAGAAGGGCATTGAGCATTGTGATGACAAGTGTCATGGAGCGTTGTGATGACAAGGGCATGGAGCAATGTGATGAGAAGGTTCATGGAGCATTGTGATGACAATTGCATGGAGCATTGTGATGCCAAGGGTCATGGAGCTTTGTGATGACAAAGGTCATGGAGCATTTTGATGACAAGGGTGTGGTGCATTGTGATGAGAAAGGCAGGGAGCATTTTGATGACAGGGTCATGCAGCAATTTGATGAAAAATGTAATGGAACATTTTGATGACAGGGGTTATAGAACATTTTGATGCCAGGGGTCATGGAGCTTTGGGATGAAAACTGTCATGGAGCATTTTGATGACAGTGGTTATGGAACATTGTGATGTCAGGGGTCATAGAACATTGTGCTGATAAAGGGATGTAGCATTGTGATGACAGGGTTCATGGAACATTGTGATAACAGGGGTGAGGGAAGATTGTGATGACTAGTGATGGAACATTGTGATATCTCATGTGAGAGAGCATTTGGATGAGAAGTGCATGGAGCATTGTGCTTACAGGGTTTATGGAGCATAACGATGACAAGGTTGTGGATCACTGTGATGAAAAGCGCATGGCACACTGTGATGACAAGTGTCATGGAGCATTGTTCTGACAAAGGCATGGAACATTTTAATGACAAGGGTCACACAGCATTGTGATGAAAAGTTCATGGAGCATTGTGGTTACAAATGTCACAGAGCCTTGTCATGACGCGGGCATGGACCGTTGTGATGACAAACGTTATGAAGCATTGTGATGACTGGAGTCACGGAGCATTGTGATGACAAGGGTCATGCAGCATTGTGATGACAAGGGCATGGAGCATTGTGATGACAGGGGCATGGAGCATTGGTCTGACATGTTTCATAGATTATTGTGATGACATTGGACATGGTGCATTGTGGTGACAAGGGCATGGAGCCTTTTGATTTGAAGGCCATGGAACATTCTGATGACATGTGTCATGGATCTTTGTGATGACAAGGGCATGGAGCATTTTGATTACAGGGGTCTTGGAGCATTCTGATGACAAGCGTCATGGAGCCTTGTGATGACAAGGCCGTGGAACATTGTGATGGCAGGGGTCATGGAGCTTTGTTATGACAGGGGTCATGGAGCACTGTGATGACAAGGGCATGGATCATTGTGATGACAGGGGCATGGAGCATTGGTCTGACAAGTTTCCTAGACTATTGTGATGACAGTGGACATGGTGCATTTTGATTACAAGGGCATGGAGCATTGTGATGACAAGGGCATGGAATATTGTGAAGACTGGTGTCAGGGAGCATTCTGATGACATATGTCATGGTCCATTGCGATGACAATGGCATGGAGCATTGTGATGCCAAATGTAATGGAAGATTGTGATGACAAATATAATGGAGCATTGTGATGACTAGGGCTTGGAGCATTATGATGACAAGGGCCATTGAGTATTTTCACGAAAATGTCGTGAAGCATTGTGATGACAAGGTCCTGGAGCATTGTGATGAGAAAACCATGGAGACTTGTGATGACAAATCTCATGGAACATACTGATGAAAAGGGGCATGGAGCATTCTGGTTACAGGGGTTTTGGAACATTGTGATAACAAGGGCATGGAGCATTGTGATGACAAGGGCATGCAGCATTGGTCTAATAAGTTTCATGGATTATTGTGATGAAACTTGGAATGGCGCATTGTGATGACAAGGGCATGGAGTATGGTGATGACAAGGTCATTCAGTATTGTGAAGAGAGCTGTCAGGGAGCATTGTGATGACATATGAAATGGCCCATTGAGATGACAATGGCATGGAGCATTGTGATGCCAAGTGTCAAGGAGGATTCTGATGACAAAAGTAATGGAGCATTGTGATGACAAGGGCATGGAGCATTGTGATGACAAAGGTCAGGGTGCATTGTGCTGACAAGTGCATGGAGAATTGTGATGACAAGGGTCATGGAGCATTCTGATGACAAGCTTGTGGAGTATTTTGATGACAATGGCATGGAGCATTGTGATGAAAATGGCATGGGGCTTTGCGATGAAAAATGTATGGAGCCTTTTCATAACAGGGTTCAAGGAGCATTCTGATGAAAAGTGTCAGTGAGCATTGTGATGACAAGTGTATTGAGAATTGTGATGACAAAGGTCATGGAGCATTGTGATGAAAAGAGCATGGATTATTGTCATGGCAGGCATCATGGAGCGTTGTAATGACAAGTGTTATGGAACATTGTGATCGCAAGGGTTTGGAGCATTGTGATGACAGAGGTCATGGATCATTTTATTTCAAGGAGCATGGATCATTGTGATGCCAAGGGCATGAAGCAATGTGATCCCAAGGTTCATGGAGGAATGTGATGACAATGGTAATGGAGTATTGTGATGACAAGCGCATAGAGCATTGTAATGACAAGGTCATGTAGCATTTTGCTGACAAAGGCATGGAGCATTGTGATGACAGGTGTCATGGAGCACTGTGAATACAGGGGTCATGGAGCATTGGGATGAAAAGGGCATGGATCATTGTGATGACAAGAGTCATGGAGCATTGGGCTGAAAATGTTCATGGAGTATTGTGATGACTGGGGTCATGGAGCATTGTGATGAGTAGGGAATGGAGCATTGTGATGACAAGAGTCCCGGATCATTGTGTTGTCAGGTGTCATGGTGTGTTGTGATGACAGTGGTCATGGAGCATTTTGATGATATTTGTTATGGAGCACTGTGATGAGAATTTCATGGAGCACTGGGCTGAAAATATTCATGGAGTATTGTGATGACAGGGGTCATGGAGCATTGTGATGACAAGAGAATGGAGCATGGTGATGACAAGGTCCTGGAGCATTGTGATGATAAGACCATGGAGACTTGTGATGACAAGTCTCATGGAGCATTCTGATGAAAAGGGGCATGGAGCATTGTGATTACATGGGTCTTGGAGCATTGTGATGACAAAGGCATAGAGCATTGTGAGGAGAAGGCAATGGAGCATTCTGATGACATGTGTCATGGAGCATTGTGATGAAAAGTGCATGAAGTATTGTGATGACAGGGGTCATGGAGCCTTGTGATGACAAGGCCGTGGAACACTGTGATGGCAGGGGTCATGGAGCATTGTTATGACAGAGGTAATGGAGCAATGTGATGACAAGCATCACGGAACATTGTGAATACAGGGTTCATGGAGCATTGGGATGACAAGGGCATGGATGATTGTGATGACAAGGGTCATGGAGGATTGGGCTGAAAATGTTCATAGAGTATTTTGATGACAGGGGTCATGGAGCATTGTGCTGATAAGGGGATGTAGCATTGTGATGACAGGGGTCATGGAACATTGTGATAACAGGGTTAAGGGAGGACTGTGATGACTAGTGATGGAACATTGTGATATCCCATGTGAGAGAGCATTTGGATGAGAAGTGCATGGAGAATTGTGATTACAAGGTTTATGGAGCATAGCAATGACAAGGTTGTGTATCTTTGTGATGAAATGTGCATGGCACAATGTGATGAAAAGGGTCATGGAGCATTGTTCTGACAAAGGCATGGAGCATTGTGATGACAAGTGTCACGGAGCATTGTGATGAAAAGTTCATGGTACACTGTGGTTACAAAGGTCACAGAGCCTTGTGATGACGCGGTCATTGACCGTTGTGATGACAAACGTTATGAAGCACTGTGATGACTGGAGTCACGGAGCATTGTGATGACAGTGGTCATGGAGCATTGTGATGAAAAGGGCATGGAGCATTGTGATGAAAGGAGCATGGAGAATTGGTCTGACAAGTTTCATAGATTATTGTGATGACAGTGGGCATGTAGCATTGTGATGACAAGGACATGGAGCATTGTGATGACAAGGGCATGGAGTATTGTGAAGACAGGTGTCAGGGAGCATTGTGATGACATATGTCATGGTCCATTGTGATGACAATGGCATGGAGCATTGGTCTAATAAGTTTCATGTATTATTGTGATGACAGTTGAAATGGTGCATTGTGATGACAAGGGCATGGAGCATTTTGATGACCAGGTCATGCAGTATTGTGAAGACAGGTGTCAGGGAGCATTGTGATGACATATGTAATGGCCCATTGTGATGACAATGGCATGGAGCATTGTGATGCCAAGTGTCATGGAGGATTCTGAGGACAAAGGTAATGGAGCATTGTGATGACAATGGCTTGGAGCATTGTGATGACAAGGGTCAGGGAGCATTGTGCTGACAAGTGTATGGAGAATTGTGATGACAAGGGTCATGGAGAATTCTGATAAAAGGCTTGTGGAGTATTTTGATGACAATGGCATGGTGCATTGTGATGAAATGGCATGGGGATTTGTGATGAAAAAAGCATGGAGCCTTTTCGTGACAGGGTTCAAGGAGCATTCTGATGACAAGTGTCAGGGGGCATTGTGATGACAAGTGTATTGAGAATTGTGATGACAAAGGTCATGGAGCATTGTGATGAAAATGGCATGGAGTATTGTGATGACAGGCATCATGGAGCATTGTGATGACAAGTGTTATGGAACACAGGGATCACAAGTGTTTGGAGCATTGCGATGACAGATGTCATGGAGAATTTTGATTTCATTGTGCTGACAATAGCCGGAAGCATTATGATGATGGGGATGATGCATTGTGATGACAGGGTTCATGGAGCATTGAGATGAAAATGGGCATGGAGCATTTTGATTACAGGGGTCTTGTAGCATTGTGATGACAAGCACATAGAGCATTGTAATGAAAAGATCATGTAGGAGCATGGTGATGAGAAAGCCATGGATAATAGTGATGATGATCGTCATGGGTTGTTGTGATTATAAGTGTTATGGAACATTGTGATCAACAGGGCTTGGAGCATTATGATGACAGAGGTCACGGAGACTTTTGATTTCATTGTAATGACAATAGTCTGAAGCATTATGATGATGGGCGTGGTGCATTGTGATGACAGGGTTCATGGAGCATTGAGATGAAAAGGGGCATGGAGCATTGTGATTACAGGGGTCTTGTAGCATTGTGATGACAAGCACATAGAGCATTGTAATGAAAAGATCATGTAGAATTTTGCAGACAAATGCATGGAGCACTGTGATGACAGGTGTCATGGAGCACTGTGATGACATGTGTCACGGAGCATTGTGAATACAGGGGTCATGGATCATTGTGATGACAAGGGTCATGGAGCATTGGGCAGAAAATGTTCATGGAGTATTGTGATGACAAGGGTCATGGAGCATTGTGATGACAGATGTCATGGAGAATTTTGATTTCATTGTGCTGACAATAGCCGGAAGCATTATGATGATGGGCATGATGCATTGTGATGACAGGGTTCATGGAGCATTGAGATGAAAAGGGGCATGGAGCATTGTGATTACAGGGGTCTTGAGCATTGTGATGACAAGGGCATGGAGCATTTTGATGAGAAATCCATGGAACATTCTGATGACATGTGTCATGGAGCTTTGTGATGACAAGGGCATGGGGCATTGTGATTACAGGGGTCTTGGATCATTGTGATGACAAGTGTCATGGAGCCTTGTGATTACAAGTCCGTGGAACATTGTGATGGCAGGGGTCATGGAGCATTGTGATGAGAAGGGCATGGAGCATTGTGATTACATGGGCACGGAACACTGTGATACATGGGTCTTGCAGGATTTTAATGACTAAGGCATGGAGCATTGTGATGAGAAATGCATCGAGCATTGTGATGACAAGTGTCATGGAGCTTTCTGATGACAAGGGCATGGAGCAATGTGATGAGAGGGTTCATGGAGCATTGTGATGACAATGACATGGAGCATTTTGATGCCATGTGTCATGGAGCTTTGTGATGACAAGTCATGGAGCATTTTGATGACAAGGGAATGGTGCATTGTGATGAGAAGTGCAGGGAGCATTTTGATGACCGGGTCATGCAGCAATTTGATAAAAAGTGTAATGGAATATTTTGATGGCATGGGTTATAGAACATTGTGATGTCAGGGTTCTTGGATCTTTGGGATGAAAAGGGTCATGGAGCATTTTGATGACAGGGGTTATGGAACATTGTTATGTCAGGGGTCATGCAATATTGTGATGATAAAGGGATGTAGCATTGTGATGACAGGGTCATGGAACATTGTGATTCCAGGGATGAGGGTGTATTGTGATGACTAGTGATGGAACATTGTGATATCTATGGTGAGATAGCATTTTGATGAGAAGTTCATGGACCATTGTGATAACAAAATTTATGGAGCATTGCAATCATAAGGTTGTTGACAGTTGTGATGAAATGTGCGTGGCACATTGTGATGACAATGGTCATGGAGCATTGTTCTGACAAAGACATGGAGCGTTGTGATGACAAGGGTCCCAGAGAATGGTGAGGAAATGTTCATGGAGCATTGTGGTTACAAATGTCACAGAGCCTTGTGATGACGCGGACATGGACCATTGTGATGACAAACGTTATGAAGCATTGTGATGACTGGAGTCACGGAGCATTGGGATGACAGGGGTCATGGAGCATTGTGATGACAAGTGCATGGAGCATTGTGATGACAGGGGAATGGAGCATTGGTCTGAAAAATTTCATAGATTATTGTGAAGACCATGGGCATGGTGCATTGTGATGACAAGGGCATGGAGCATTGTGATGAGAAGGTCATGGAATATTGTGAAGAGAGATGTCAGGGAGCATTGTGATGACATATGTCATGGTCCATTGCGATGACAATGGCATGGAGCATTGTGATGCCAATTGTAATGGAGGATTGTGATGACAAATATAATGGAGAATTGTGATGATTAGGGCTTGCAGCATTATGATGACAAGGGCCATTGAGAATTTTCATGACAAGGTCGTGAAGCATTGTGATGACAAGATCCTGGAGCATTGTGATGACAAAGCTATGGAGCCTTGTGACGACAAGTCTCATGGAGCATACTGATGAAAAGGGGCATGGAGCACTGTGATTACAGGGGTCATGGAACATTGTGATGACAAGGGCATGGAACATTGTGAGGAGAAGACCAAGGAGCATTCTGATGGCATGCGTCATTGAGATTCGTGATGACAACGGCATGGAGCATTTTGATTACATGGGTCTTGGAGCATTGTGATGAAAAGGGCATGGATCATTGTGATGAAAAAGGCATGGAGCCTTGTCATGACAGAGTTCAAGGAGCATACAGACAACAAGTGTCAGGGAGCATTTTGATGACAAGTGTATTGAGCATTGTGATGACAAAGGTCATGGAGCATTGTGATTAGAAGACCAAGGATAATTGAGATGACGAGCGTCAAGGGGCATTGTGATGACAAGTGTTATGGAATATTTTGATCACAAGGGATTGGAGCATTGTTATGACAGAGGTCATGGTGCATTTTGATTTCATTGTGATGACAATAGCATGAAGCATTATGATTATAGGCATGGTGCATTGTGATGACAGGGTTAATGGATCATTGAGATGAAAAAGGGCATGGAGCATTGTGATTACAGGGTTCTTGGAGGGTTGTGATGAGAAGGGTCATGGAGCCTTGTGATGACAAGGCCATGGAATATCGTGATGGCAGGGGCATGGAGCATTGTTATGAGAGGGGTAATGGAGCATTGTGATGGCAAGGGCATGGATCATTGTGATGAGAAGGCCATGTAGCATTCTGATGACATGTGTCATGGAGCATTGTGATGACAATGACATGGAGCATTGTGATGCCATGGGTCAGGCCTCTTTGAGATGACAAAGGTCATGGAGCATTTTGATGGCAAGGGCGTTGTGCATTGTGATGAGAAGGGCAGGGAGAATTGTGATGACAGGTTCATGGAGCAATTTGTTGAAAATTTTCATGGAACATTTTGATGACAGGTGTTATGGAACATTGTGATGTCAGGGGTCATCGAACATTTTGATGATAAGTGCATGTAGCATTGTGATGACAGGAGTCATGGAACATTGTGATGACAGGTGGGAGGGAGTATTGTGACAAACAGTGATGTAGCATTGTGATATCAGTTGTGAGAGCATTTTGATTAGAAGTGCTTGGAGGATTATGATGACAATATTTATGGAGCATTGTGATGACAAGATTGTAGAGCACTGTGATGACAAGCGCATGGTGCATTGTGATGACATGTGTCATGGAGCATTGTGCTGACAAGCGCAAGGAGCATTGTGATGACAAGGGTCATGGTGCATTGTGCTGAGAAAGGCATAGAGCATTGTGATGACAAGGGTCAAAGAGCATCGTATGAAAAGTTCATGGGGCATTTTGGTTAAAATGGTAACAGAGACTGTTGATGACGAGGGCATGGACCATTGTGATGACAAAGGTCATGAAACATTGTGATGACTGGAGTCACGGAGGATTGTGATGACAGGGGTCAGGGAGCATTGTGATAAGAAGGGCATGGAGCACTGTGATGACAAGGGCATGGAACATTAGTCTAATAAGTTCCATGGATTGTTGCGATGACAGTTCGAATGGCACATTGTGATGACAAGGGCATGGAGCATTGTGATGACCAGGTCATGCAGTATTGTGAAGAGAGGTGTCAGGGAGCATTGTGATGACATATGTAATGGCCCATTGTGATGACAATGGCATGGAGAATTGTGATGACCAGGTCATGCAGTATTGTGAAGAGAGGTGTCAGGGAGCATTGTGATGACATATGTAATGGCCCATTGTGATGACAATGACATGGAGCATTGTGATGCCAAGTGTCATGGAGGATTCTGATGCCAAAGTTATGGAACATTGTGATGACAATGGCTTGGAGCATTGTGATGACATGGGACAGGGAGCATTGTGCTGACAATTGCATGGAGAATTGTGATGACAAGGGTCATGGAGCATTCTGATGACAAGCTTGTGGAGTATTTTGATGACAATGGCATGGAGCATTTTGAAGAAAATGGCATGGGGCCTTGTGAAGAAAAAGGCATGGAGCCTTTTCGTGGCAGGTTTCAAGGAGCATTTTGATGACAATGTCAGGGAGCATTGTGATGACATGTATATTGAGAATTGTGATGACAAAGGTTATGGAGCATTGTGATGAAAAGGGCATGGAGTATTGTGATGACAGGCATCATGGAGCGTTGTGATGACAAGTGTTATGGAAGATTGTGATCACAAGGGTTTGGAGCCTTGTGATGACAGAGGTCATGGATCATATTGATTTAAAGGAGCATGGAGCATTGTGATGACAAGGGCATGAAGCACTGTGATCCCAAGGTTCATGGAGGATTGTGATGACAATGGAAATGGAGTATTGTGATGACAAGCGCATAGAGCATTGTAATGACAAGGTCATGTAGCATTTTGCTGACAAAGGCATGGAGCATTGTGATGACATGTGTCATGGAGCACTGTGATGACAAGAGTCATGGACCATTGTGAATACAGGGGTCATGGAGCATTGGGATGACAAGGGCATGGATCATTGTGATGAAAAGTGTCATGGAGCACTGGGCTGAAAATATTCATGGAGTGTTGTGATGACATGGGTCATGGAGCATAGTGATGAGTAGGGAATGGAGCATTGTGATGACAAGAGTCCCGTATCATTGTGTTGTCAGGAGTCATGGAGTGTTGTGATGACAGTGGTCATGGAGCATTGTGAAGATATTGGCCATGGAGTATTGTGATGTGTAGGTCGTGGAGCATTGAGCTGAATATGTTAATGGATTATTGTGATGACAGGGGTCATAGAGCATTGTGATGACAAGGGAATGGAGAATGGTGATGACAATATCCTGGATCTTTGTGATGAGATGACCATGGAGACTTGTGATGAGAATTCTCACGGAGCATTCCGATGAAAAGGGGCATGGAGCATTGTGATTACAGGGGTCTTGGAGCATTTTGATGACTAGGGCATGGAGCATTTTGATGAGAAAGCCATGGGGCATTCTGATGACATGCTTCATGGAGTTTTGTGATGACAAGCACATGGAGCATTGTGATGACAGTGATCTTGGAGCATTGTGATGAAAAGGGCATGGATCATTGTGATGAAAAAGTCATGGAGCCTTGTCATGACAGGGTTCAAGGAGCATACTGATGACAAGTGTCAGGGAGCATTGTGATGACAAGTGTATTGAGCACTGTGATGACAAAGTTCATGGAGCATTGTGATGAGAATACCATGGATAATTGTGAGGATGAGCGTCATGGGGATTTGTGATGATAAGTGTTATGGAACATTGTGATCACAAGGGTTTGGAGCATTATGATGACAGAGGTCATGGAGAATTTTGATTTAATTGTGATGACAATAGCCTGAAGCATTATGATGATGGGCATGGTGCATTGTGATGACAGGGTTCATGGAGCATTGAGATGCAAAGTGGCATGGAGCATTGTGATTACAGGGGTCTTGGAGCATTGTGATGTCAAGGGGCAGGGAGCCTTGTGATGACAAGGCCGTGGAACATTGTGATGGCAGGGGTCATGGAGCATTTTTATGACAGAGGTAATGGAGCATTGTGATGAGAAGTGCATTGAGCATTGGCCCGAAAGTTTTCATGGATTATTGTGATGAGAGTGGGCATGGAGCACTGTGATGACAAGGGCATGGAACACTGTGATACATGGATCATGGAGGATTGTGATGAAAACGGCATGGAGCATTTTGATGAGAAGGGCATCGAGCATTGTGATGACAAGTGTCATGGAGCATTGTGATGACAAGGGCATGGAGCAATGGGATGAGAGCGTTCAGGGAGCATTGTGATGACAATGACATGGAGCATTGTGATGCCAAGGGTCATGGAGCTTTGTGATGACAACGGTCATGGAGCATTTTGATGACAAGCGTGTGGTGCATTGTGATGAGAAGGAAAGGGAGCATTTTGATGACAGGTTCATGCTGCAATTTGATGAAAAGTGTCATGTAACATTTTGACGACAGGGGTTACAGAACATTGTGATGCCATGGGTCATGGAGGTTTGGGATGAAATGTGTCATGGAGCATTGTGATGACAGTGGTTATGGAATATTGTGATGTCACGGGTCATGGAACATTGTGATTACAGGGTTGAGGGAGGATTGTGATGACTAGTGATGGAACATTGTGATATCTCAGGTGAGAGAGCATTTGGATGAGAAGTGCATGGACCATTGTGATTACAAGGTTTATGGAGCATATCGATGACAAGGTTGTGGATCATTGTGATGAAAAGCGCATGGCACATTGTGATGACAAGAGTCATGGAACATTGTTCTGACAAAGGCATGGAGCATTGGGATGACAAGTTTCACGGAGCATTGTGATGAAAAGTTCATGGAGCATTGTGGTTACAAAAGTCACAGAGCCTTGTGATGACGCGGTCATGGACCGTTGTGATGACAAACGTTATGAAGCATTGTGATGACTGGAGTCACGGAGCATTGTGATGTCAAAAGTAATTTAGCATTGTGATGACAATGGCTTGGAGCATTGTGATGACAAGGTTCAGGGAGCATTGTGCTGACAAGTGCATGGATAATTGTGATGAAAAAGGTCATGGAACATTCTGATGACAATCTTGTGGAGTACTTTGATGACAATGGCATGGAGCATTGTGATGAAAACGGCATGGGGCATTGTGATGAGAAAAGCATGGAGCCTTTTCGTGACAGGTTTCAAGGAGCATTCTGACGGCAAGTTTCAGGAAGCATTGTAATGACAAGTGTATTAGAATTGTGATGACAAAGGTTATGGAGCATTTTGATGAAAAGGCCGTGGAGTATTGTGATGACAGGCATCATGGAGCGTTGTGATGACAAGTGTTACGGAACATTGTGATCACAAGGGTTTGGAGCATTGTGATGACAGAGGTCATGGATCATTTTGATTTCAAGGAGCATGGAGCATTGTGATGACAAGGGTATGAAGCAATGTGATCCCAAGGTTCATGGAGGATTGTGATGACAATGGTAAAGGAGTATTGTGATGACAAGCGCATAGAGCATTGTAATGACAAGGTCATGTAGCGTTTGCTGACAAAGGCATGGAGCATTGTGATGACAGGTGTCATGGAGCACTGTGATGACAAGCGTCACGGAGAATTGTGAATACAGTGGTCATGGAGCATTGGGATGACAAGGGCATGGTTCAATGTGATGACAAGGGTCATGGAGCATTGGGCTGAAAATGTTCATGGAGTATTGTGATGACAGGGGTCATGGAGCATTGTGATGACTTGGGAATGGAGCATTTTGATGACAAGAATTCCGGATCATTGTGTTGTCAGGTGTCATGGAGTGTTGAGATGACAGTGGTCATGGTGCATTGTGATGATATTGGCCATGGAGAATTGTGGTGAGTAGGTCGTGGAGCATTGTGATTACAGGTGTCTTGATGCATTGTGATGAAAAGGGCATGTATCATTGTGAAGAAAAAGGCATTGAGCCTTGTCATGACAGTGTTCAAGAAGCATACTTACGACAAGTGTCAGGTAGCATTGTGATGACCAGTGTATTGAGCATTTGATGACAAAGGTCATAGAGCATTGTGATGAGAAGACCATGGATAATTGTGATGATGAGCGTCATGGGGTGTTGTGATGATAAGTCTTATGGAACATTGTGATCACAAGGGTTTGGAGCATTATGATGACAGATGTCATGGAGAATTTAGATTTCATTGTGATGACAATAGCATGAAACATTATGATGATGGGCATGGTGCATTTTGATGACTGGGTTCATGGAGCATTGAGATGAAAAGGGGAATGGAGCATTGTGATTACCGGGGTCTTGGAGCATTGTGATGGCTAGGGCATGGAGCATGGTGATGAGAAGGCCATGGAAAATTCTGATGACATGCATCATGGAGCACTGTGATGACAAGGGCATGGAGCATTGTGATTGCAGGGGTCTTGGGGAATTGTGATGACAAGGATCATGCAGCCTTGTGATGACATGCCGTTGAACAATGTGATGGCAGGTGTCATGGAGCATTGTTATGACAGAGGTAATGGAGCATTGTGATGAGAAGGGCATTGAGCTTTGGTCTAAAATATTTCATGGATTATTGTAATGAGAGTGGGCATGGAGCATTGGGATGACAAGGGCATGGAACACTGTGATACATGGTTCATGGAGGATTGTAATGACCAGGACATGGAGCATTGCGATGAGAAGGGCATCGAGCATTGTGATGACAAGTGTCATGGAGCTTTGTGATGACAAGGGCATGGAGCAATGTGATGAGAGTGTTCATGGAGCACTGTGATGACAATGACATGGAGCATTGTGATGCCAAGGGTCATGGAGATTTGTGATGACAAACAACAGGGAGCATTTCGATGACAATTGTGTGGTGCATTGTGATGAGAAGGGCAGGGAGCATTTTGATTACAGGTTCATGCAGCAATTTGATTAAAATATAATGGAATATTTTGAGGACAGGGGTTATAGAACATTGTGATGTCAGGGGTCATGGAGCTTTGGGATGAAAAGGGTCATGGAGCATTTTGATTACAGGGGTTATGGAACATTGTGATGTCAGGGATCATGGAACATTGTGATGATAAGGTTATGTAGCACTGTGATGACAGGGGTCATGGAACATTATGATTACAGGGTTGAGGGTGTATTGTGATGACTAGTGATGGAACATTGTGATATCTCTGGTGAGAGAGCATTTGGATGAGAAGTGCATGGAGCATTGGGATTACAAGGTTTATGAAGCATAGCGATGACAAGGTTGAGGACCGATGTGATGAAAAGCACGTGGCACATTGTGATGACAAGGGTCATGGAGCATTGTTCTGACAAAGGCATGGAGCATTGTGATGACAAGTGTCACGGAGCATTGTGATGAAAAGTTCATGGAGCATTTTGGTTACAAAGGTCACAGAGCCTTGTGATGACACGGGCAAGGACCGTTTTGATGACAAACATTATGAAGCATTGTGATGACTGGAGTCACGGAGCACTGTGATGATAGGGGTCATGGAGCATTGTGATGACATGGGCATGGAGCATTGTGATGACAGGGGCATGGAGCATTGGTCTGACAAGTTTCATAGATTATTGTGATGACAGTGGACATGGTGCATTGTGATGACAAGGGTATGGATCATGGTGATGAGAAGGTCATGGAGTATTGTGAAGACAGGTGTCAGGGAGCATTGTGATGGCATATGTCATGGTCCATTGCGATGATAATGGCATTGAGCATTGTGATGCCAAATGTAATGGAGGATTGTGATGACAAATAAAATGGAGCATTGTGATGACTAGGGCTTGGAGCACTATGATGACAAGGGCCATTGAGAATTTTCATGACAACGTCGTGAAGCATTGTGATGACAAGGTCCTGGAGCATTGTGATGAGAAATCCATGGAGCCTTGTGATGACAATCTCATATAGCATACTGATCAAAAGGTGCATGGACTATTTTGATTACAGGGGTCTTGGAACATTGTGATGACAAGGGCATGGATCACTGTGAAGAGAAGGCCAAGGAGCATTCTGAGGACATGAGTCATTGAGCTTTGTGATGACAAGCGCATGGAGCATTGTGATTACAGGGGTCTTGTAGCATTGTGATGAAAAGGGCATGGAATATTGTGATGAAAAATGCATGGAGCCTTGCCATGACAGGGTTCAAGGAGCATACAGACAACAAGTGTCATGGAGCATATTGATGACAAGTGTATTGAGCATTGTGATGACAAAGGTCATGGAGCATTGTGATGAGAAGGCCATGGAGCATTCTGATGACATGTGTCATGGAGCTTAGTGATGACAAGGGCATGGAGCAATGTGATGCCAAGGGTCATGGATATTTGTGATGACAAAGGTCATGGAACATTTTGATGACAAGGGCGTTGTGCATTGTAATGAGAAGTGCAGGGAGCATTGTGATGACATGGTCACGGAGAAATTTGATGAAAAGTGTCAAGGAACATTTTGATGACAGGGGTTATGGAACATTGTGATGTCATGGGTCATCGAACATTGTGATGATAAGGGCATGTAGCATTGTGATGACAGGAGTCATGGAACATTGTGATGACAGAGGTGAGGGAGTATTGTGTCGAATAGTGAAGTAACATTGTGATATCAGTGGTGAGAAAGCATTTTGATGAGAAGTGCATGGAGCATTGTGATGACAAGGTTTATGGAGCATTGTGATGACAAGATTGTGGAGCACTGTGATGACAAGCGCATGGTGCATTGTGATGACATGTGTCATGGAGCATTGTGCTGACAAGCGCATGGAGCATTGTGAGGACAAGGGTCATGGAGCATTGTGCTGAGAAAGGCATAGAGCATTGTGATGACAAGGGTCAAAGAGAATTGTGATGAAAAGTTCATGG
This sequence comes from Mesoplodon mirus, assembly GCF_964341445.2. Classification (NCBI taxonomy): domain Eukaryota; kingdom Metazoa; phylum Chordata; class Mammalia; order Artiodactyla; family Ziphiidae; genus Mesoplodon; species Mesoplodon mirus. The sequence continues at coordinate 49,794 of NW_028294535.1, forward strand.
AGCATTGTGGTTAAAAAGGTCACAGAGACTGTTGATGATGAGGGCATGGACCATTGTGATGACAAAGGTCATGAAGCATTGTGATGACTGGAGTCACGGAGCACTGTGATGACAGGGGTCATGGAGCATTGTGATGAAAAGGGGCATGGAGCATTGTGATGACAAGGGCATGTATCATTGGTCTCATAATTTTCATGGATTATTGCGATGACTGTTGGAATGGTGCATTGTGGTGACAAGGGCATGGAGCATTGTGATAAACAGGTCATGCTGTATTGTGAAGACTGGTGTCATGGAGCATTGTGATGACAGGGTTCATGCAGCATTGTGATGACTAGGGAATGGAGCATAGTGATGACAAGAGTCCCGGATCATTGTGTTGTCAGGTGTCATGGAGTGTTGTGATGACAGTTGTCATGGTGCATTGTGATGATATTGGTCATGGAGCATTGTGATGAGAAGGTTATGGAGCATTGTGCTGATAATATTCATGGAGTATTGTGATGACAATGGTCATGGAGCATTGTGATGACAAGGGAATGGAGCATGGTGATGACAAGGTCATGTAGCATTGTGATGAGAAGTCCTTGGAGGCTTGTGATGACAAGTTTCAGGGAGCATTCTGATGAAAAGTGGCATGGATCATTGTGATTACAGTGGTCTTGGAGCATTGTGATGACAAGGGCATGGAGCATTGTCAGAGACGGCCATGCAGCATTCTGATGACATGGGTAATGGCGCTTTGTGATGACAAGGGCTTGGAGCATTGTGATTACAGGTGTCTTGGAGCATTGTGATGAAAAGGGCACGGATCATTGTGATGAAAAAGTCATGCAGACTTGTCATGACAGGGTTAATGGAGCATACTGAAGACAAGGGTCAGGGAGCATTGTGATGACAAAGGTCATGGAGCATTGTGATGAGAAGACCATGGATAATTGTCATGATGAGCGTCACGGTGTGTTGTGATGATAAGTGTTATGGAACATTGTGATCACAAGGGTTTGGAGCATTATGATGACAGAGGTCATGGAGAATATTGATTTCATTGTGATGACAATAGCCTGAAGCTTTATGATGATGGGCATGGTGCATTGTGATGACAGGGATCATGGAGCATTGAGATGAAAAGGGGCATGGAACATTGTGTTTACACTGGTCGTGGAGCATTGTGATGACAAGGGCATGGAGCATTGGTCTAATAAGTTTCATGGATTATTGCGATGACAGTTGGAATGGCGCATTGTGATGACAAGGACATGGAGCATTGTGATGACCAGGTCATGCACTATTGTGGAGACAGGTGTCAGGGAGCATTGTGATGACATATGTAATGGCCCAATGTGATGACGATGGCATGGAGCATTGTGATGCCAAGTGTCATGGAGGATTCTGATGACAAAGATAATAGAGCATTGTGATGACAATGGCTTGGAGCATTGCGATGACAAGGGTCAAGGAGCATTGTGTTGACAAGTGCATGGAGAATTGTGATGACAAGGGTCATGGAGCATTCTGGTGACAAGCTTGTGGAGTATTTTGATGACAATGGCATGGAGTATTGTGATAAAAACGGCATGGGGCATTGTGATGAAAAAGGCATGGAGCCTTGTGATGACAGGTCTCATGGAGCATACTGATGAAAAGGGGCATGGAGCATTCTGATTACAGGGGTCTTGGAACATTGTGATAGCAAGGGCATGGAGCACTGTGATGACAAGGGCATGGAACATTGGTCTAATAAGTTTCATGGATTATTGTGATGACAGTTGGAATGGCGCATTGTGATGACAGTGGTCATGGAGCATTGTGATGATACTGCTCATGGAGCATTGTGATAAGACCGTCATGGAGCATTGGGTTGAAAATGTTCATAGAGTATTGTGATGACAGGTGTCAAGGAGCATTGTGATGACAAGGGAATGGAGCATGGTGATGACAAGGTCCTGAAGCATTGTGATGAGATGAAGATGGAGACTTGTGATGACAAGTCTCATGGAGCATTCTAACGAAAAGGGGCAAGGAGCTTTGTGATTACAGGGGTCTTGGAGCACTGTGATGACAAGGGCATGGAGCATTGTGAGGAGAAGGCCATGGAGCATTCTGATGACATGCGTCATTGAGCTTTGTGATGACAAGGGCATGGAGCATTGTGATTACAGGGGTCTTGGAGCATTGTGATTAAAAGGGCATGGATCATTGTGATGAAAAAGGCATGGAGACGTGTCATGACAGGGTTAATGGAGCATACTGATGACAAGTGTCAGGGAGCATTGTGATGACAAGTGTATTGAGCATTGTGATAACAAAGGTCATGGAGCATTGTGATGAGGAGACCATGGATAATTGTGATGATGAGCGTCATTGGGTGTTGTGATGATAAGTGTTATGGAACATTGTGATCACAAGGGATTGGGGCATTGTGATGACAGAGGTCATGGAGCATATAGATTTCATTGTGATGACAATAGCCTGAAGCATTATCATGATGGGCCTGATGCATTGTGATGACAGTGTTCATGGAGCATTGAGATGAAAAGGGGCATGGAGCATTGTGATTACAGGGTTCTTGGAGCATTGTGATGTCAAGGGCATGGAGCATTTTGATGAGAAGGACATGGACCATTCTGATGGCATGTGTCATGGAGCTTTTTGATGACAAGGGCATGGAGCATTGTGATTACAGGGGTCTTGGAGCATTGTGATGACAAGTGTCATGGAGCCTTGTGATGACAAGGCCGTGGAATATTGTGATGGCATGGGTCATGGAACATTGTTATGATAGGGATAATGGAGCATTGTGATGAGAAGGACATGGAGCATTGTGAATACAAGGTTTATGGAGCATTACCATGACAAATTTGTGGACCGTTGTGATGAAAAGCGTGTAGCATATTGTGATGACAAGGGTCATGGAGCATTTTTCTGACAAAGGCATGGAGCATTTTGATGACAATGGTCACGAAGCATTGTGATGAAAAGTTCATGGAGCATTGTGGTTATAAAGGTCACAGAGCCTTGTGATAACGCGGTCATGGACCATTGTGATGACAAATGTTATGAAGCACTGTGATGACTGGAGTCATGGAGCATTCTGATGACAGTGGACATGGAGCATTGTGATGACAAGGGCATAGAGCATTTTGGTGACAGGGACATGGAGCATTGGTCTGACAAGTTTCATAGATTATTGTGATGACAGTGGACATGGTGCATTGTGATGGCAAGGGCATGGATCATTGTGATGAGAAGGTCATGCAGTATTGTGAAGACAGCTGTCAGGGAGCATTGTGATGACATATGTAATGGCCCATTGTGGTGACAATGGCATGGAGCATTGTGATGCCAAGTGTCATGGATGATTCTGATGACAAATGTAATGGAGCACTGTGATGACAATGGCTTGGAGCATTGTGATGACAAGGTTAAGGAGCATTGTGCTGACCAGTGCATGGAGAATTGTGATGACAAGGGTCATGGAGCAATCTGATGACAAACTTGTGGAGTATTATGATGACAATGGCATGGAGCAGTGTGATGAAAACGGCATGGGGCATTGTGATGAAAAAGGCATGGAGCCTTTTCATGACAGAGTTCAAGGAGCATTCTGAGGACAAGTGTCAGGGAGCATTGTGATGACAAGTGTATTGAGAATTGTGATGACCAAGGTCATGGAGCATTGTGATGAAAAGGGCATGGAGTATTGTGATGACAGGCATCATGGAGCGTTGTGATGACAAGTGATATGGAGCATTGTGGTCACAAGGCTTTGGAGCATTTTGATGACAGATTTCATGGATCATTTTGATATCAAGGAGCATGGAGCATTGTGATGACAAGGGCATAAAGCAATGTGATCCCAAGGTTCATGGAGGATTGTGATGACAATGGTAATGGAGTATTGTGATGACAAGCGCATAGAGCATTGTAATTACAAGGTCATTTAGCCTTTTGCTGACAAAGTCATCTAGCATTGTGATGACAGGTGTCATGGAGCACTGTGATGACAAGCATCACGGAGGATTGTGAACACAGGGGTCATGGAGCATTGGGCTGAAAAGGGCATGCATCATTGTGATGACAAGTATCATGGAGCATTGGGCTGAAAATATTCATGAAGTATTGTGATGACAGGGGACATGGAGAATTGTAATGACATAGGTCATGGAGAATTTTGATTTCATTGTGCTGACAATAGCCGGAAGCATTATAATGATGGGCATGATGCATTGTGATGACAGAGTTCATGGAGCATTGAGATGAAAAGGGGCATGGAGCATTGTGATTACAGGGGTCTTGAGCATTGTGATGACAAGGGCATGGAGCATTGTGATGAGAAATCCATGGAACATTCTGATGACATGTGTCATGGAGCTTTGTGATGACAAGGGCATGGAGCATTGTGATTACAGGGGTCTTGGATCATTGTGATGACAAGTGTCATGGAGCCTTGTGATTACAAGTCCGTGGAACATTGTGATGGCAGGGGTCATGGAGCATTGTGATGAGAAGGGCATGGAGCATTGTGATTACATGGGCACGGAACACTGTGATACATGGGTCATGCAGGATTTTAATGACTAGGGCATGGAGCATTGTGATGAGAAATGCATCGAGCATTGTGATGACAAGTGTCATGGAGCTTTCTGATGACAAGGGCATGGAGCAATGTGATGAGAGGGTTCATGGAGCATTGTGATGACAATGACATGGAGCATTGTGATGCCATGTGTCATGGAGCTTTGTGATGACAAGTCATGGAGCATTTTGATGACAAGGGAATGGTGCATTGTGATGAGAAGTGCAGGGAGCATTTTGATGACCGGGTCATGCAGCAATTTGATAAAAAGTGTAATGGAATATTTTGACGGCATGGGTTATAGAACATTGTGATGTCAGGGTTCTTGGATCTTTGGGATGAAATGGGTCATGGAGCATTTTGATGACAGGGGTTATGGAACATTGTTATGTCAGGGGTCATGCAATATTGTGATGATAAAGGGATGTAGCATTGTGATGACAGGGTCATGGAACATTGTGATTCCAGGGGTGAGGGTGTATTGTGATGACTAGTGATGGAACATTGTGATATCTATGGTGAGATAGCATTTTGATGAGAAGTTCATGGACCATTGTGATAACAAAATTTATGGAGCATTGCAATCATAAGGTTGTGGACAGTTGTGATGAAATGTGCATGGCACATTGTGATGACAATGGTCATGGAGCATTGTTCTGACAAAGACATGGACCGTTGTGATGACAAGGGTCCCAGAGAATGGTGAGGAAATGTTCATGGAGCATTGTGGTTACAAATGTCACAGAGCCTTGTGATGACGCGGACATGGACCATTGTGATGACAAACGTTATGAAGCATTGTGATGACTGGAGTCACGGAGCATTGGGATGACAGGGGTCATGGAGCATTGTGATGACAAGTGCATGGAGCATTGTGATGACAGGGGAATGGAGCATTGGTCTGAAAAATTTCATAGATTATTGTGATGACCATGGGCATGGTGCATTGTGATGACAAGGGCATGGAGCATTGTGATGAGAAGGTCATGGAATATTGTGAAGAGAGATGTCAGGGAGCATTGTGATGACATATGTCATGGTCAATTGCGATGACAATGGCATGGAGCATTGTGATGCCAATTGTAATGGAGGATTGTGATGACAAATATAATGGAGAATTGTGATGATTAGGGCTTGCAGCATTATGATGACAAGGGCCATTGAGAATTTTCATGACAAGGTCGTGAAGCATTGTGATGACAAGATCCTGGAGCATTGTGATGACAAAGCTATGGAGCCTTGTGACGACAAGTCTCATGGAGCATACTGATGAAAAGGGGCATGGAGCATTGTGATTACAGGGGTCATGGAACATTGTGATGACAAGGGCATGGAACATTGTGAGGAGAAGACCAAGGAGCATTCTGATGGCATGCGTCATTGAGATTCGTGATGACAACGGCATGGAGCATTTTGATTACATGGGTCTTGGAGCATTGTGATGAAAAGGGCATGGATCATTGTGATGAAAAAGGCATGGAGCCTTGTCATGACAGAGTTCAAGGAGCATACAGACAACAAGTGTCAAGGAGCATTTTGATGACAAGTGTATTGAGCATTGTGATGACAAAGGTCATGGAGCATTGTGATTAGAAGACCAAGGATAATTGAGATGACGAGCTTCAAGGGGCATTGTGATGACAAGTGTTATGGAATATTGTGATCACAAGGGATTGGAGCATTGTTATGACAGAGGTCATGGTGCATTTTGATTTCATTGTGATGACAATAGCATGAAGCATTATGATTATAGGCAAGGTGCATTGTGATGACAGGGTTAATGGATCATTGAGATGAAAAAGAGCATGGAGCATTGTGATTACAGGGTTCTTGGAGTGTTGTGATGAGAAGGGTCATGGAGCCTTGTGATGACAAGGCCATGGAATATCGTGATGGCAGGGGCATGGAGCATTGTTATGAGAGGGGTAATGGAGCATTGTGATGGCAAGGGCATGGATCATTGTGATGAGAAGGCCATGTAGCATTCTGATGACATGTGTCATGGAGCATTGTGATGACAATGACATGGAGCATTGTGATGCCATGGGTCAGGCCTCTTTGAGATGACAAAGGTCATGGAGCATTTTGATGGCAAGGGCGTTGTGCATTGTGATGAGAAGGGCAGGGAGAATTGTGATGACAGGTTCATGGAGCAATTTGTTGAAAATTTTCATGGAACATTTTGATGACAGGTGTTATGGAACATTGTGATGTCAGGGGTCATCGAACATTTTGATGATAAGTGCATGTAGCATTGTGATGACAGGAGTCATGGAACATTGTGATGACAGGTGGGAGGGAGTATTGTGACAAACAGTGATGTAGCATTGTGATATCAGTTGTGAGAGCATTTTGATTAGAAGTGCTTGGAGGATTATGATGACAATATTTATGGAGCATTGTGATTACAAGATTGTAGAGCACTGTGATGACAAGCGCATGGTGCATTGTGATGTCATGTGTCATGGAGCATTGTGCTGACAAGCGCAAGGAGCATTGTGATGACAAGGGTCATGGCGCATTGTGCTGAGAAAGGCATAGAGCATTGTGATGACAAGGGTCAAAGAGCATTGTATGAAAAGTTCATGGGGCATTGTGGTTAAAATGGTCACAGAGACTGTTGATGACGAGGGCATGGACCATTGTGATGACAAAGGTCATGAAACATTGTGATGACTGGAGTCACGGAGGATTGTGATGACAGGGGTCAGGGAGCATTGTGATAAGAAGGGCATGGAGCACTGTGATGACAAGGGCATGGAACATTAGTCTAATAAGTTCCATGGATTGTTGCGATGACAGTTCGAATGGCACATTGTGATGACAAGGGCATGGAGCATTGTGATGACCAGGTCATGCAGTATTGTGAAGAGAGGTGTCAGGGAGCATTGTGATGACATATGTAATGGCCCATTGTGATGACAATGGCATGGAGAATTGTGATGACCAGGTCATGCAGTATTGTGAAGAGAGGTGTCAGGGAGCATTGTGATGACATATGTAATGGCCCATTGTGATGACAATGGCATGGAGCATTGTGATGCCAAGTGTCATGGAGGATTCTGATGACAAAGGTTATGGAACATTGTGATGACAATGGCTTGGAGCATTGTGATGACATGGGACAGGGAGCATTGTGCTGACAATTGCATGGAGAATTGTGATGACAAGGGTCATGGAGCATTCTGATGACAAGCTTGTGGAGTATTTTGATGACAATGGCATGGAGCATTGTGAAGAAAATGGCATGGGGCATTGTGAAGAAAAAGTCATGAAGCCTTTTCGTGGCAGGTTTCAAGGAGCATTCTGATGACAATATCAGGGAGCATTGTGATGACATGTATATTGAGAATTGTGATGACAAAGGTTATGGAGCATTGTGATGAAAAGGGCATGGAGTATTGTGATGACAGGCATCATGGAGCGTTGTGATGACAAGTGTTATGGAAGATTGTGATCACAATGGTTTGGAGCCTTGTGATGACAGAGGTCATGGATCATATTGATTTAAAGGAGCATGGAGCATTGTGATGACAAGGGCATGAAGCACTGTGATCCCAAGGTTCATGGAGGATTGTGATGACAATGGAAATGGAGTATTGTGATGACCAGCGCATAGAGCATTGTAATGACAAGGTCATGTAGCATTTTGCTGACAAAGGCATGGAGCATTGTGATGACATGTGTCATGGAGCACTGTGATGACAAGAGTCATGGACCATTGTGAATACAGGGGTCATGGAGCATTGGGATGACAAGGGCATGGATCATTGTGATGACAAGTGTCATGGAGCACTGGGCTGAAAATATTCATGGAGTGTTGTGATGACATGGGTCATGGAGCATAGTGATGAGTAGGGAATGGAGCATTGTGATGACAAGAGTCCCGTATCATTGTGTTGTCAGGAGTCATGGAGTGTTGTGATGACAGTGGTCATGGAGCATTGTGAAGATATTGGCCATGGAGTATTGTGATGTGTAGGTCGTGGAGCATTGAGCTGAATATGTTAATGGATTATTGTGATGACAGGGGTCATGGAGCATTGAGATGACAAGGGAATGGAGAATGGTGATGACAATATCCTGGATCTTTGTGATGAGATGACCATGGAGACTTGTGATGAGAAGTCTCACGGAGCATTCCGATGAAAAGGGGCATGGAGCATTGTGATTACAGGGGTCTTGGAGCATTTTGATGACTAGGGCATGGAGCATTTTGATGAGAAGGCCATGGGGCATTCTGATGACATGCTTCATGGAGTTTTGTGATGACAAGCACATGGAGCATTGTGATGACAGTGATCTTGGAGCATTGTGATGAAAAGGGCATGGATCATTGTGATGAAAAAGTCATGGAGCCTTGTCATGACAGGGTTCAAGGAGCATACTGATGACAAGTGTCAGGGAGCATTGTGATGACAAGTGTATTGAGCATTGTGATGACAAAGTTCATGGAGCATTGTGATGAGAATACCATGGATAATTGTGATGATGAGCGTCATGGGGTTTTGTGATGATAAGTGTTATGGAACATTGTGATCACAAGGGTTTGGAGCATTATGATGACAGAGGTCATGGAGAATTTTGATTTAATTGTGATGACAATAGCCTGAAGCATTTTGATGATGGGCATGGTGCATTGTGATGACAGGGTTCATGGAGCATTGAGATGCAAAGTGGCATGGAGTATTGTGATTACAGGGGTCTTGGAGCATTGTGATGTCAAGGGGCAGGGAGCCTTGTGATGACAAGGCTGTGGAACATTGTGAAGGCAGGGGTCATGGAGCATTTTTATGACAGAGGTAATGGAGCATTGTGATGAGAAGTGCATTGAGCATTGGCCCGAAAGTTTTCATGGATTATTGTGATGAGAGTGGGCATGGAACACTGTGATGACAAGGGCACGGAACACTGTGATACATGGGTCATGGAGGATTGTGATGAAAAGGGCATGGAGCATTTTGATGAGAAGGGCATCGAGCATTGTGATGACAAGTGTCATGGAGCATTGTGATGACAAGGGCATGGAGCAATGGGATGAGAGCGTTCAGGGAGCATTGTGATGACAATGACATGGAGCATTGTGATGCCAAGGGCCATGGAGCTTTGTGATGACAACGGTCATGGAGCATTTTGATGACAAGCGTGTGGTGCATTGTGATGAGAAGGAAAGGGAGCATTTTGATGACAGGTTCATGCTGCAATTTGATGAAAAGTGTCATGTAACATTTTGACGACAGGGGTTACAGAACATTGTGATGCCATGGGTCATGGAGGTTTGGGATGAAATGTGTCATGGAGCATTGTGATGACAGTGGTTATGGAATATTGTGATGTCACGGGTCATGGAACATTGTGATTACAGGGTTGAGGGAGGATTGTGATGACTAGTGATGGAACATTGTGATATCTCAGGTGAGAGAGCATTTGGATGAGAAGTGCATGGACCATTGTGATTACAAGGTTTATGGAGCATATCGATGACAAGGTTGTGGATCATTGTGATGAAAAGCGCATGGCACATTGTGATGACAAGAGTCATGGAACATTGTTCTGACAAAGGCATGGAGCATTGGGATGACAAGTTTCACGGAGCATTGTGATGAAAAGTTCATGGAGCATTGTGGTTACAAAAGTCACAGAGCCTTGTGATGACGCGGTCATGGACCGTTGTGATGAAAAACGTTATGAAGCATTGTGATGACTGGAGTCACGGAGCATTGTGATGTCAAAAGTAATTTAGCATTGTGATGACAATGACTTGGAGCATTGTGATGACAAGGTTCAGGGAGCATTGTGCTGACAAGTGCATGGATAATTGTGATGAAAAAGGTCATGGAACATTCTGATGACAATCTTGTGGAGTATTTTGATGACAATGGCATGGAGCATTGTGATGAAAACGGCATGGGGCATTGTGATGAGAAAAGCATGGAGCCTTTTCGTGACAGGTTTCAAGGAGCATTCTGACAGCAAGTTTCAGGAAGCATTGTAATGACAAGTGTATTAGAATTGTGATGACAAAGGTTATGGAGCATTTTGATGAAAAGGCCGTGGAGTATTGTGATGACAGGCATCATGGAGCGTTGTGATGACAAGTGTTACGGAACATTGTGATCACAAGGGTTTAGAGCATTGTGATGACAGAGGTCATGGATCATTTTGATTTCAAGGAGCATGGAGCATTGTGATGACAAGGGTATGAAGCAATGTGATCCCAAGGTTCATGGAGGATTGTGATGACAATGGTAAAGGAGTATTGTGATGACAAGCGCATAGAGCATTGTAATGACAAGGTCATGTAGCGTTTGCTGACAAAGGCATGGAGCATTGTGATGACAGGTGTCATGGAGCACTGTGATGACAAGCGTCACGGAGAATTGTGAATACAGTGGTCATGGAGCATTGGGATGACAAGGGCATGGTTCAATGTGATGACAAGGGTCATGGAGCATTGGGCTGAAAATGTTCATGGAGTATTGTGATGACAGGGGTCATGGAGCATTGTGATGACTTGGGAATGGAGCATTTTGATGACAAGAATTCCGGATCATTGTGTTGTCATTTGTCATGGAGTGTTGAGATGACAGTGGTCATGGTGCATTGTGATGATATTGGCCATGGAGAATTGTGGTGAGTAGGTCGTGGAGCATTGTGATTACAGGTGTCTTGATGCATTGTGATGAAAAGGGCATGTATCATTGTGAAGAAAAAGGCATTGAGCCTTGTCATGACAGTGTTCAAGAAGCATACTTACGACAAGTGTCAGGGAGCATTTTGATGAAAAGTGCATTGAGCATTGTGATGACAAAAGTCATGGAGCATTGTGATAATAAGACCATGGCTAATAGTGATGATTAGCGTCATGGGGTGTTGTGATGATAAGTCTTATGGAACATTGTGATCACAAGGGTTTGGAGCATTATGATGACAGATGTCATGGAGAATTTAGATTTCATTGTGATGACAATAGCATGAAACATTATGATGATGGGCATGGTGCATTGTGATGACTGGGTTCATGGAGCATTGAGATGAAAAGGGGAATGGAGCATTGTGATTACCGGGGTCTTGGTGCATTGTGATGGCTAGGGCATGGAGCATGGTGATGAGAAGGCCATGGAAAATTCTGATGACATGCATCATGGAGCACTGTGATGACAAGGGCATGGAACTTTGTGATTACAGGGGTCTTGGGGAATTGTGATGACAAGGATCATGCAGCCTTGTGATGACATGCCGTTGAACAATGTGATGGCAGGTGTCATGGAGCATTGTTATGACAGAGGTAATGGAGCATTGTGATGAGAAGGGCATTGAACTTTGGTCTAAAATATTTCATGGATTATTGTAATGAGAGTGGGCATGGAGCATTGGGATGACAAGGGCACGGAACACTGTGATACATGCTTCATGGAGGATTGTAATGACCAGGACATGGAGCATTGCGATGAGAAGGGCATCGAGCATTGTGATGACAAGTGTCATGGAGCTTTGTGATGACAAGGGCATGGAGCAATGTGATGAGAGTGTTCATGGAGCACTGTGATGACAATGACATAGAGCATTGTGATGCCAAGGGTCATGGAGATTTGTGATGACAAATAACAGGGAGCATTTCGATGACAATGGTGTGGTGCATTGTGATGAGAAGGGCAGGGAGCATTTTGATTACAGGTTCATGCAGCAATTTGATTAAAATATAATGGAATATTTTGAGGACAGGGGTTATAGAACATTGTGATGTCAGGGGTCATGGAGCTTTGGGATGAAAAGGGTCATGGAGCATTTTGATTACAGGGGTTATGGAACATTGTGATGTCAGGGATCATGGAACATTGTGATGATAAGGTTATGTAGCACTGTGATGACAGGGGTCATACAACATTATGATTACACGGTTGAGGGAGTATTGTGATGACTAGTGATGGAACATTGTGATATCTCTGGTGAGAGAGCATTTGGATGAGAAGTGCATGGAGCATTGGGATTACAAGGTTTATGAAGCATAGCGATGACAAGGTTGAGGACCGATGTGATGAAAAGCACGTGGCGCATTGTGATGACAAGGGTCATGGAGCATTGTTCTGACAAAGGCATGGAGCATTGTGATGACAAGGGTCACGGAGCATTGTGATGAAAAGTTCATGGAGCATTTTGGTTACAAAGGTCACAGAACCTTGTGATGACACGGGCAAGGACCGTTTTGATGACAAACATTATGAAGCATTGTGATGACTGGAGTCACGGAGCACTGTGATGATAGGGGTCATGGAGCATTGTTATGACATGGGCATAGAGCATTGTGATGACAGGGGCATGGAGCATTGGTCTGACAAGTTTCATAGATTATTGTGATGACAGTGGACATGGTGCATTGTGATGACAAGGGTATGGATCATGGTGATGAGAAGGTCATGGAGTATTGTGAAGACAGGTGTCAGGGAGCATTGTGATGACATATGTCATGGTCCATTGCGATGATAATGGCATTGAGCATTGTGATGCCAAATGTAATGGAGGATTGTGATGACAAATAAAATGGAGCATTGTGATGACTAGGGCTTGGAGCACTATGATGACAAGGGCCATTGAGAATTTTCATGACAACGTCGTGAAGCATTGTGATGACAAGGTCCTGGAGCATTGTGATGAGAAATCCATGGAGCCTTGTGATGACAATCTCATATAGCATACTGATCAAAAGGTGCATGGACTATTGTGATTACAGGTGTCTTGGAACATTGTGATGACAAGGGCATGGATCACTGTGAAGAGAAGGCCAAGGAGCATTCTGAGGACATGAGTCATTGAGCTTTGTGATGACAAGCGCATGGAGCATTGTGATTACAGGGGTCTTGTAGCATTGTGATGAAAAGGGCATGGAATATTGTGATGAAAAATGCATGGAGCCTTGCCATGACAGGGTTCAAGGAGCATACAGACAACAAGTGTCATGGAGCATATTGATGACAAGTGTATTGAGCATTGTGATGACAAAGGTCATGGAGCATTGTGATGAGAAGGCCATGGAGCATTCTGATGACATGTGTCATGGAGCTTAGTGATGACAAGGGCATGGAGCAATGTGATGCCAAGGGTCATGGATATTTGTGATGACAAAGGTCATGGAACATTTTGATGACAAGGGCGTTGTGCATTGTAATGAGAAGTGCAGGGAGCATTGTGATGACATGGTCACGGAGAAATTTGATGAAAAGTGTCAAGGAACATTTTGATGACAGGGGTTATGGAACATTGTGATGTCATGGGTCATCGAACATTGTGATGATAAGGGCATGTAGCATTGTGATGACAGGAGTCATGGAACATTGTGATGACAGAGGTGAGGGAGTATTGTGTCGAATAGTGAAGTAACATTGTGATATCAGTGGTGAGAAAGCATTTTGATGAGAAGTGCATGGAGCATTGTGATGACAAGGTTTATGGAGCATTGTGATGACAAGATTGTGGAGCACTGTGATGACAAGCGCATGGTGCATTGTGATGACATGTGTCATGGAGCATTGTGCTGACAAGCGCATGGAGCATTGTGAGGACAAGGGTCATGGAGCATTGTGCTGAGAAAGGCATAGAGCATTGTGATGACAAGGGTCAAAGAGAATTGTGATGAAAAGTTCATGGAGCATTGTGGTTAAAAAGGTCACAGAGACTGTTGATGATGAGGGCATGGACCATTGTGATGACAAAGGTCATGAAGCATTGTGATGACTGGAGTCACGGAGCACTGTGATGACAGGGGTCATGGAGCATTGTGATGAAAAGGGGCATGGAGCATTGTGATGACAAGGGCATGTATCATTGGTCTCATAATTTTCATGGATTATTGCGATGACTGTTGGAATGGTGCATTGTGGTGACAAGGGCATGGAGCATTGTGATAAACAGGTCATGCTGTATTGTGAAGACTGGTGTCATGGAGCATTGTGATGACAGGGTTCATGCAGCATTGTGATGACTAGGGAATGGAGCATAGTGATGACAAGAGTCCCGGATCATTGTGTTGTCAGGTGTCATGGAGTGTTGTGATGACAGTTGTCATGGTGCATTGTGATGATATTGGTCATGGAGCATTGTGATGAGAAGGTTATGGAGCATTGTGCTGATAATATTCATGGAGTATTGTGATGACAATGGTCATGGAGCATTGTGATGACAAGGGAATGGAGCATGGTGATGACAAGGTCATGTAGCATTTTGATGAGAAGTCCTTGGAGGCTTGTGATGACAAGTTTCAGGGAGCATTCTGATGAAAAGTGGCATGGATCATTGTGATTACAGTGGTCTTGGAGCATTGTGATGACAAGGGCATGGAGCATTGTCAGAGACGGCCATGCAGCATTCTGATGACATGGGTAATGGCGCTTTGTGATGACAAGGGCTTGGAGCATTGTGATTACAGGTGTCTTGGAGCATTGTGATGAAAAGGGCACGGATCATTGTGATGAAAAAGTCATGCAGACTTGTCATGACAGGGTTAATGGAGCATACTGAAGACAAGGGTCAGGGAGCATTGTGATGACAAAGGTCATGGAGCATTGTGATGAGAAGACCATGGATAATTGTCATGATGAGCGTCACGGTGTGTTGTGATGATAAGTGTTATGGAACATTGTGATCACAAGGGTTTGGAGCATTATGATGACAGAGGTCATGGAGAATATTGATTTCATTGTGATGACAATAGCCTGAAGCTTTATGATGATGGGCATGGTGCATTGTGATGACAGGGATCATGGAGCATTGAGATGAAAAGGGGCATGGAACATTGTGTTTACACTGGTCGTGGAGCATTGTGATGACAAGGGCATGGAGCATTGGTCTAATAAGTTTCATGGATTATTGCGATGACAGTTGGAATGGCGCATTGTGATGACAAGGACATGGAGCATTGTGATGACCAGGTCATGCAGTATTGTGGAGACAGGTGTCAGGGAGCATTGTGATGACATATGTAATGGCCCAATGTGATGACGATGGCATGGAGCATTGTGATGTCAAGTGTCATGGAGGATTCTGATGACAAAGATAATAGAGCATTGTGATGACAATGGCTTGGAGCATTGCGATGACAAGGGTCAAGGAGCATTGTGTTGACAAGTGCATGGAGAATTGTGATGACAAGGGTCATGGAGCATTCTGGTGACAAGCTTGTGGAGTATTTTGATGACAATGGCATGGAGTATTGTGATAAAAACGGCATGGGGCATTGTGATGAAAAAGGCATGGAGCCTTGTGATGACAGGTCTCATGGAGCATACTGATGAAAAAGGGCATGGAGCATTCTGATTACAGGGGTCTTGGAACATTGTGATAGCAAGGGCATGGAGCACTGTGATGACAAGGGCATGGAACATTGGTCTAATAAGTTTCATGGATTATTGTGATGACAGTTGGAATGGCGCATTGTGATGACAGTGGTCATGGAGCATTGTGATGATACTGCTCATGGAGCATTGTGATAAGACCGTCATGGAGCATTGGGTTGAAAATGTTCATAGAGTATTGTGATGACAGGTGTCAAGGAGCATTGTGATGACAAGGGAATGGAGCATGGTGATGACAAGGTCCTGAAGCATTGTGATGAGATGAAGATGGAGACTTGTGATGACAAGTCTCATGGAGCATTCTAACGAAAAGGGGCAAGGAGCTTTGTGATTACAGGGGTCTTGGAGCACTGTGATGACAAGGGCATGGAGCATTGTGAGGAGAAGGCCATGGAACATTCTGATGGCATGCGTCATGGAGCTTTGTGATGACACTGGCATGGAGCATTGTGATTACAGGGGTGTTGGAGCATTGTGATACAAGGGTCATGTAGCCTTTTGATGACAAGGCCGTGGAACACTGGGATGGCAGCCGTCATGGAGCATAGTTATGACACATGTAATGGAGCATTGTAATCAGAATGGCATTGAGCATTGGTCTGAAATGTTTTATGGATTATTGTGATGACAGTGGGCATGGAGCATTGTGATGACAAGGGCACGGTACACTGTGATACATGGGTCATGGTGGATTTTAATGACCAGGGCGTGGAGCATTGTGATGAGAAGGGCATCGAGCATTGTGATGACAAGTGTCATGGAGCTTTGTGATGACAAGGGCATGGAGCAATGTGATGAGAGGGTTCATGGAGCATTGTGATGACAATGACATAGAGCATTGTGATGCCAAGGGTCATGGAGCTTTGTGATGTCAAATGTCATTGAGCATTTTGATGACAAGAGTGTGGTGCATTGTGATGAGAAGGGCAGGGAGTATTTTGATGACAGAGTCATGCAGCAATTTGATGAAAAGTGTAATGGAACATTTTGATGACAGGGGTTATATAACATTGTGATGCCAGGGATCATGGAGCTTTGGGATGAAAAGGGTCATGGAGCATTTTGATGACAGGGGTTATGGAACATTGTGATTACTGGAGTCACGGAGCATTGTGATGACAGGGGTCATGGAGCATTGTGATATCAAGGTCATGGAGCATTGTGATGACAGGGGAATGGAGAATTGGACTGACAAGTTTCATAGATTATTGTGATGACATTGGACATGGTGCATTGTGATGACAAGGGCATGGAGCATTTTGATGACAAGAGTCCCGGATCATTGTGTTGTCAGGTGTTATGGGTGGTTGTGATGCCAGTGGTCATGGAGCATTGTGATGATATTGGTCATTGAGCATTGTGATGAGAAGGTCATGGTGCATTGGGCTGAAAATATTAATGGATTATTATAATGACAGGGGTCATGGAGCATTGTGATGACAAGGGAATTGAGCATGGTGATGACAATGTCCTGGAGTATTGTTATGAGATGACCATGGAGACTTGTGATGACAAGTCTCATGGAGCATTCAAATGAAAAGGGGCATGGAGCATTGTGATTACAGTGGACTTGGAGCATTGTGATGACAAGGGCATGGAGCATTTTGAGGAGAAGTCCATGGAGAACTCCGATGACATGCGTCATGGAGCATTGTGCGGACAAGGCCATGGAGCATTGTGATTAAAGGGGTCTTGGAGCATTGTGATGAAAAGGCATGGATCTTTGTGATGTAAAAGGCATGGAGCCTTGTCATCACAGTGTTCAAGGAGCATACTGACGACAGGTGTCAGGGAGTATTGTGATGACAAGTGTATTGAGCTTTGTGATGACAATGATCATGGAGCATTGTGATGAGAAGACCATTAATAAAGGTGATGATGATCATCATGGGGTGTTGTGATGATAAGTGTTATGGAACACTGTGATCACAAGGGTTTGGAGCAGTATGATGACAGAGGTCATGGAGAATTTTGATTTCATTGTAGTGACAATAGCCTGAAGCATTATGATGATGGGCATGGTGCTTTCTGATGACAGGGTTCATGGAGCATTGAGATGAAAAGGGGCATGGATCATAGTGATTACAGGGGTCTTGGAGCATTGTGATGACAATGGCATGTAGCATTGCGATGAGAAGGCCATGGAACCTTCTGATACATGCGTCATGGAGCTTTGTTATTACAAGGGCATGGAGAATTTTGATTACAAGTTTCTTGGAGCATTGTGATGACAAGGGTCATGGAGCCTTGTGATGACAAGGCCGTGGAACATTGTGATGG
>NW_028294534.1:0-68000 GCF_964341445.2 Mesoplodon mirus
GACAAGGGCCATGGTGCATTCTGACATAAGATATCACTTATGAATGGAATGTAAACATGGCTACATATGAACTGAATTAGGGAAGAGAACAGAGTCTCAGATTTAGAATACACTCTAACACTTGCTTAAGGGGAAAGACAGGTGGGGAGATGCACAAAACAAAAGTTTGATATTAGCACAGGTACCGTTCCATAATCCAAAAACAGAAGAGACAAGCCCTACTCCTTCCTCCGTGAACGGAACTCAACATACTTATTCCACGAAGAGAAATATATCTGACTAGTAAGAATTTTAAAACCTATGTATTGATATGTCTCCGTAAGGGAACTAAGTGTGTCTAGAACGACATAAACATGGCAGTGAGAATAAGCTCAAACCCACTATAAAAATGAATTTCAAAACAAAACATAAAAACAGGAAAATTCTTACACAATACCTTCAGGGTTTCTGATGAAACCTGGAATGACCCTATCTACAATGACAGCTGGATGTGGCATTAGGCTGGACACTTTGGACTGAAAGGATTCTTGAGATTGGGTGAGCAAATGCAGACCATTTAAGGCAATAATGAGTAGCACCCATTCCATGGGTCCCAACTCTCCAGGTTGAAGGGAATATTACAACAGCTATAACATGTACGGGAAACCTAGAGAATGGACACACTGTGAATATGAAAGTTTTCTAAAACTCAACGAATAGTCCCTCTCCTGGTGCTCTGGTTTGACTTTTCAACTGCTTTACTATCAATCTCCCAACTTAGAGAGACAGCCCCTTTAACCTCCTGGTTCTCACAGGTTGCCAAATTGGCAGAGGATGAAAGGGAAGAGGGAGAACCAATGAGAGAGTAGCTGTTAGGCATTTGGACCGGCAAATGTCACTCTAATTTTCCGGCCAGAAGAAGAATTAATCAAAGTCTCAGCCACCCACCGGACACCAGTATAAGTCCTGAACCAAAATTTGGACTTGCAATCAGCTCACAAAGAACGAGTTGAATAATGGAGCTCAGTGGCACAGCAATTCACCAAATTGCAGAGTAGTAAAGGACAACTCTCGTCCAAAACTCTGTTGAAGGAAGGTTAAGAGGCAGACGTGAAAGTGAGGGAGAATAGCAGGAAACAGATTTCAAGAGGTATGCTGGAATCACCTTTAAAACACAGGAAGAGGGTTCAACTTAGACAATGATGCACTTGGCCAAAAAGGGTGTATGAGTTTTCTCCTGAATATATTCAGGAGAAAACACATACACCCTTTTTGGCCAAGCAAGCAAGCGGGCAATGCAAATCTGCACTACAAAGAAGTATAACTTCCCTCAAGTAAAAAGGGATATCCACAAAATATGTAAAAACCAGAAAGGCAAGACAGGCCCTGGCGAACTGGGAGCCTTGTTATGCTGATGGGTTGGATGCAAATTTCCAACGGCCTCTCAGGAGCAGTGCATTGTGTTCCCTAAAACAAGTAAACAACAGAGCTACAGAGCCAAGGGCACTTCCTGTCTACGTAATATACCTTGGGAAAACGGAAAATCAATAAGACACAGCCACCCCAATATTTACCGGTGCACTGCTTACAAGACCCTCATCTTGGATTCACCTTAAATATCCCAGGAAAGATAAAAATGGTACAAAACTTTGTGGTACTTACGTCCGATGAAATATCTCTCAGCCATGAAATCAATGCCATAAGACATGTAGCAGCAAAATGAGTGGATTCAGGTACGATGATTCTAAGTGAAATAAGTCACACAGAGAAATAAACTTATCATAAGATATCACTTATAGAGATCCTGTAAACATGGCTACACATGAACTGAGTTAGGAAAGAGAACAGAGTCTCACATTTACAAAACACTCTTATGCCTGCTTAAGTGGGAAGGAGAGGTGGAGTGATGTATAAAACCAGAGTTTGATATAAGCACAGGTACCGTTCCCAAAACCAACTATGGAATAGACAAGACCAACCTATACCTTCCTCAGTGAAAGGGACTGAAAACCCCATATTTCCCACAGAGGAATATATATGACTAGTAAGAATCTTAAAACCTATGTATTGATATGTCTCCGTAAGGGAATCAAGTGTGTCTAGACTGGCATAAACATGGAAGCGAGAATCAGCTCAAACCCACTATAAAAAGGAATTTCAAAAACAAAACAAAAAAAAAACAGGGAAATTCTTTACAATTCCTTCAGCGTCTCTGATGAAACCTGGAAAGACACTGTCTACAATGACAGCTGGATGTGGCATAAGGCTGGAAACTTGGGACTGAGAGGATTGGTGAGATTGGGTCAGCAAATGCAGACCCTTTAAAGCAATAATGCAGGGCACCCATTCCACGGGTCTCAACTCTCCAGGTTGAAGGGAATATTACTATAGCTATAACATGTTTGGCAAACCTGGAGAATGGACACACTGTGAATATGAAAGGTTTCTAAATCTCAACGAATAGTCCCTCTCCTGGTGCTCTGGTTTGACTTTCCAACTGCTTTACTATCAATCTCGCAACTTGGAGAGACTGCCCCTTTAACCTCCTGGTTCACACAGGTTGCCAATTTGGCAGAGGATTAAAGGGAAGTGGGAGAACCAATGAGAGTGTAGCTGTTAGGTATTTGGACATGCACATGTAACTCTAATTGCTCGGCAGGAAGAAGAATTAACCAAATTCTCAGCCACACACCGGGAAACAGTAAAGGTCCTGAACCAAAACTTTGGACTTGCATTCAGCTCACAAAAAACGAGTTGAAATATGGAGCTCAGGGGCAGAGCAATTGACAAACTGGCAGAGTAATAAACGCCAACTATCGTCAAGAAATCTGTTGAGGGAAGGCAACGAAGCGTACTTGAAATTCAGTCCGAATAGCAGGAAACAGATTTCAAGATGTACGTTGGAATCGTCTGTAAAGCACAGGAAGAGGGGCACAACTTCGACAATGATGCACTTGGCCAAAAAGTGCGTATGCGTTTTCTCCTGAATATATGCAGGAGAAAACGCATACGCCCTTTTTGGCCAAGCAAGCAAGCGGGCAATGCAAATCTGCACTACAAAGAAGTATCACTTCCCACCGGTCAAAAGGGATATCCACAAAATGTGTAAAAACCAGAAAGGCAAGACAGGCCCTGGAGAACAGGGAGCCTTGTTATGCTGATGGGCGGGATTTAAATTGCCACCTGCCTCACTGGAGGAGTGCATTGTGTTCCCTAAAACATGTAAACAACAGAGCTACAGAGCCAAGGGCACTTCCATTCTAGGGAATATACCTTGGGAAAACTGAAAATCAATAAGACAGAGCCACACCAAAATTTAGGGATGCACTGCTTACAAGAACCTCAACTTGGGTACACCTTAAGTATCCCAGGAAAGATAAAAATGGTTCAAAAAATTTTGGTACTTACGTACGCTGGAATATCCCTCAGCAATGAAATCAATGTCATAAGACCAGTAGCACCAAAATGAGTGGATTCAGGTACGATGATTCCAAGTGAAATAAGTCACACAGAAAAAAGAAACTTATCATAAGATATCACTTATGAAGATACTGTAAACATGGCTACACATGAACTGAGTTAGGAAAGAGAACAGAGTCTCACATTTAGAAAACACTCTTATGCCTGCTTAAGGGGGAAGGAGAGGTGGGGTGATGCATAAAACCAGAGTTTGATATAAGCACAGGTATCGTTCCAAAAACCAACTATGGAATAGACAAGACCTACCTATACCTTCCTCAGTGAAAGGGACTCAAAACCCCATATTTCCCGCAGAGGAATATATCTGACTAGTAATAATCTAAAAACCTATGTATTGATATGTCTCCGTAAGGGAATCAAGTGTGTCTAGACTGGCATAAAGATGGGCACGAGAATCAGCTCAAACCCACTATAAAAAGGAATTTCAAAAACAAAACAAAAAAACAGTGAAATTCTTTATAATTCCTTCAGGATCTCTGATGAAACTTAGAATGACCCTATCTACAACGACAGCTGGAGGTGGCATAAGGCTGGATACATTGCATTGAGAGGATTGCTGAGATTCGTGAGCAAATGCAGACGCTTTAAAAGAATAATGCATGGCATCAATTCCATGGGTCCCATCTCTCCAGGTTGTAGGGAACAGTACTACAGCTATAACCTGTATGGTAAACCAAGATAATGGACACGCTGTGAATACGAAAAGTTTCTAAAACTCAACGAATAGTCCCTCTCCTTATGTTCCAGTTTGACTTTCTAACTTCTTTACTATCAATCTCCCAACCTGGAGAGACAGCTCCTTTAAACTCCTGGTTCGCACATGTTGCCAATTTGGCAAAGGATGAAAGGGAAGAGGGCGAACCAAAGAGAGAGTAGCTGTTAGGCATTTGGACGGGCACATGTCACTCTTATTACCTGGGAGGAAGAAGAATTAACCAAAGTCTCAGCCACCCACCAGAACCAGTATAGGTCCTGAACCAAAATATGGGACTGGCGTTCAGCTCACAAAAAACTAGTTAAATATGGAGCTATAGGGCAGAGCAATTCACAAACTGTCAGAGTAATAAAGGACAACTATCATCCAAAAATCTGTTGAGGGAAGGCAACGAGGCGGACTTGAAAGTGAGGCAGAATAGCAGGAAACAGATTTCAAGAGGTACGTTGGAATCACCTTTAAAGCACAGGAAGAGGGGCACAACTTCGACAATGATGCACTTGGCCAAAAATGGCGTATGCATTTTCTCCTGAGTATATTCAAGAGAAAACGCATATGCCCTTTTTGGCCAAGCAAGGAAGCGGACAATGTAAGTCTGCACTACAAAGAAGTATCACTTCCCACCGGTCCAAAGGTACATCCACAAAAAGGGTAAAAACCAGAAATTCAAGACAGGCCCTGGTGAACAGGGAGCCTTGTTATGCTGAGGGGCGGGATGTAAATTGCCAACTGCCTCTCTGGAGGAGGGAATTGTGTTCCCTAAAACAAGTAAACAACAGAGCTACAGAGGCAAGGACATTTCCAGTCTGGGGAATATAGCTTGGGAAAACTGAAAATCAATAAGACAGATCCTCCCCGAAATTTAGGGCTGCACTGCTTACAAGAACCTCAACTTGGGTACACCGTAAATATCTCAGGAAATATAAAAATGGTTCAAAAAATTGTGGTACTTACGTATGATAGAACATCGGTCTGCCACGAAATCAATGTCATAGGACCAGTAGCAGCAAAATGAGTGGATTCAGGTACGATGATTCTAAGTGAAATAAGTCACACAGAAAAAGAAACGTATCATAAGATATCACTTATGAAGTTCCTGTAAACATGGCTACACATGAACTGAGTTAGGAAAGAGAACAGAGTCTCACATTCAGAAAAAAACACTTATGCCTGCTTAAGGGGGAAGGAGAGGTGAGGTGATGCATAAAACCAGAGTTTGATATAAGCACAGGTACCGTTCCAAAAACCAACTATGGAATAGAGAAGACTTACACCTTCCTCAGTGAAAGGGATTCAAAATCCCATATTTCCCGCAGAGGAATATATCTGACTAGTAAGAATCTTAAAACCTATGTATTGATATGTCTCTGTAAGGGAATCAAGTGTTTCTAGACTGGCAAAAACATGGCAGCGAGAATCAGCTCAAACCCACTATAAAAAGGCTTTTCAAAAACAAAATAAAAACCAGGGAAATTCTATACAATTCCTTCAGGGTCTCTGATGAAACCTGGAATGACCCTATCTATAATGACAGCTGGATGTGGAATAAGGCTGAACACATGGGACTGAGAGGAATTGTGAGTTTGGGTGAGCAAACGCAGACCCTTTAATGCAATAATACATGGCAGCCATTCCATTGGTCACAACTCTCCAGGTTGAAGGGAATATTACTACAGCTATAACATGTACAGGAAACCTAGAGAATGGACACACTGTGAATATGAAAGGTCTCTAAAACTCAAGGAATAATCCCTCTCCTTGTGCTCCAGTATGACTTTCCAACTGCTTTACTATCAATCTCCCAACTTGTAGAGACAGCACCTTTAACCTCCTGGTGTACACATTTTGCCAATTTAGCAAAGGATGAAAGGCAAGAGGGAGAACCAATGAGAGAGTAGCTGTTAGACATTTGGACAGGCACATGTCTTTCTTATTTCCCGGGAGGAAGAAGAATTAACCAAAGTCTCAGCCACCCACCAAAAACCAGTATAGGCCCTGAACCAAAATATTGGACTTGCGTTCAGCTCACTAAAAACGAGTTAAAATATGGAGCTCAGGGACACAACAATTAACAAACTGGCAGAGTAATAAAGGGCAACTATCGTCCAAAAATCTGTTGAGGGAAGTCAACCAGGCGGACTTGAAAGCGAGGCAGAATAGCAGGAAACAGATTTCAAGAGCCACGTTGGAATCGCCTTTAAAGCACAGGAAGATGGGCAGAACTTCGACAATGATGCACCTGGCCACAAATGGCGTATGCATTTTCTCCTGAATATATTCAGGAGAAAACGCATATGCCATTTCTGGCCAAGCAAGCAAGCGGGCAATGCAAATCTGCACTAAAAAGATGTATCACTTCCCACCAGTCAAAAGGGACATCCACAAAATGGGTAAAAACCAGAGGCTAGACAGGCACTGGAGAACAGGGAGCCTTGTTATGCTGATGGGCGGCATGTAAATTGCCAACTGCCTCACTGGAGGAGTGCATTGTGTTCCCTAAAACAAGTAAACAAGAAAGCTACAGAGCCAAGGGCACTTCCAGTCTAGGGAATATACCTTGGGAAAACTGAAAATCAATAAGACAGAGCCACCCCAAAATTTAGGGCTGCACTGCTTACAAGAACCTCAACTTGGGTACACATTAAATATCCCAGGAAATATAAAAATGGTTCAAAAAATTGTGGTACTTACATACGATGGAATATCTCTCAGCCATGAAATCAATGTCATAAGACCAGTAGCAGCAAAATGAGTGGATTCATGTACGATGATTCTAACTGAAATAAGTCACACAGAAAAAGAAACTTATCATAAGATATCACTTATGAAGATCCTGTAAACATGGCTACATATGAACTAAGTTAGGAAAGAGAACAGAGTCTCCCATTTAGAAAACACTCTTATGCCTGCTTATGGGGAAGGCGAGGTGGGGTGATGCATAAAACCAGAGTTTGATATAAGCACATGTAACATTCAAAAACCAACTATGGATTAGACAAGACTTACACCTTCCTCAGTGAAAGGGATTCAAAACCCCATATTTACCACAGAGGAATATATTGGATTAGTTAGAATCTTAAAACCTATGTATTGATATGTCTCCGTAAGGGAATCAAGTGTGTCTAGACTGGCATAAACATGGCAGCGAGAATCATCTCAAACCCACTATAAAAGGGAATTTCAAAAACAAAACAACAAAACAGGGAAATTCTTTACAATTCCTTCAGGGTCTCTGATGAAACCTGGAATGACCCTATCTACAATGACAGCTGGATATGGCATAAGGCTGGACACATGGGAGTGAGAGGAGTGGTGAGATTGGGTGAGCAAATGCAGACCCTATAAAGCAATAATGCATGGCAACCATTCCATGGGTCCCAACTCTCCAGTTTGAAGAGTATATTACTACAGCTATAAAATGTACGGGAAACCTAGAGACTGGACACACTGTGAATACGAAAGGTCTCTAAAACTCAACGAATAGTCCCTCTCCTGGTGCTCAGATTTGACTATCCAACTGCTTTACTATCAATCTCCCAGGTTGGAGAGACTGCACATTTAACCTCCTGTTTCGCACAGGTTGCCAATTTGGCAGAGGATGAAACGGAAGAGGGAGAACCAATGAGATAGTGGCTGTTAGGCATTTGGACGGACACATGTCACTCTTATTTCCCGGGAGGAAGAAGAATTAACCAAAGTCTAAGCCACCACCGCGAACCAGTATAGGTCCTGAACCAAAATATTGGACTTGCGTTCAGCTCACAATAAACGAGTTAAATTATGGAGCTCAGGGGCACAGCAATTCACAAACTGGTAGAGTAATAAAGGACAACTATCGTACAAAAATCTGTTGTGGGAAGGCAACGAGGCGGAATTGAAAGCGAGGCAGAATAGAAGGAAACAGATTTCAACAGATACGTTGGAATCGGTTTTAAAGCACAGGAAGAGGGGCACAACTTCGAAAATGATGCACTTGGCCAAAAAGTGCGTATGTGTTTTCTCCTGAGTATATTCAGGAGAAAACGCATACGCCCTTTTTTGCCAAGCAAGCAAGCGGGCAATGCAAATCTGCACTACAAAGAAGTATCACTTCCCAGAGTTCAAAAGGGGTATCCACAAAATGGGTAAAAAGCAGAAAGACAAGACATGGCCTGGAGACAGGGAGCCTTGTTATGCTGATGGGCGGGATGTAAATTGCCAACTGCCTCTCTGGAGGAGTGCATTTTGTTCCCTAAAAGAAGTAAACAACAGAGCTACAGAGACAGGGGCACTTCCAGTCTAGGGTATATACCTTGGGAAAACTGAAAATCAGTAAGACAGAGCCACCCCAAAATTTAGGGCTGCCCTGCTTACAAGAACCTCAACTAGGCTACACCTTAAATATCCCAGGAAAGAGAAAAATTTTTCAAGAGATTGTGGTAATTACATACGATGGATTATTTCTCTGCCATGAAATCAATGTCATCAGGCCCGTAGCAGCAAATTTATTGGATTCAGTTACGATGATTCTAAGTGAAATTAGTCACAGAGTAAAAGAAACTTATCATAAGATATCACTTATGAAGGTCCTGTAAACATGGCTACACATGAACTGAGTTAGGAAAGAGAACAGAGTCTCACATTTAGAAAACACACTCATGCCTCCTTAAGGGGGAAGGCGAGGTGGGGTGATGAATAAAACCAGAGTTTGATATAAGCACAGGTACCGTTCCCAAAACCATCAATGGAATAGACAAGACCTACCTATACCTTCCTCAGTGAAAGGGACTCAAAACCCCATATTTCCCGCAGAGGAATATATCTGACTAGTAAGAATCTTAAAACCTATGTATTGATATGTCTCTGTAAGGGAATCAAGTGTGTCTAGACTGGCATAAACATGGCAGCGAGAATCAGCTCAAACCCACTGTAAAATGGAATTTCAAAAACAAAACAAAAAAACAGGGAAATTCTTTTCAATTCCTTCAGGGTCTCTGATGAAACCTGGAATGACCCTATCTAAAATGACAGCTGGGGGCTTCCCTGGTGGCGCAGTGGTTGAGAGTCCGCCTGCCGATGCAGGGGACACGGGTTCGTGCCCCGATCCCGGAAGATCCCACATGCCGTGGAGCGGCTGGGCCCGCGAGCCATGGCCGCGGAGCCTGTGTGTCCGGAGCCTGTGCTCCGCAACGGGAGAGGCCACAGCAGTGAGAGGCCCGCGTACAGCAAAAAAAAAAATATAAATAAAAAATAAAATGACAGCTGGATGTGGCATAAGGCTGGACACATGGGACTGAGAGGATTGGTGAGATTGGGTGAGCAAATGTAGATGCTTTAAAGCAATAATGCATGGCACCCATTCCATGGGTCCCAACTCTCCAGGGTGAAGCGAATATTACTATAGCTATAACATGTACGGGAAACCGAGAGAATGGACACACTGTGAATAAGAAATGTCTCTAAAACTCAACAAATAGTCCCTCTCCTGGTGCTCCGGTTTGACTTTCCAAATGCTTTACTATCAATCTCGCAACTTGGAGAGACAGCCCGTTTAATCTCCTGTTTCACACAGGTAGCCAATTTGGCAGAGGATGAAACGGAAGAGGGAGAACCAATGAGAGAGTAGCTGTTAGGTGTTTGGACGGGCACATGTCACTCTTGTTTCCCGGGAGGAAGAAGAATTAACCAATGTCTCAGCCACCCACCGGGTACCAGTGTAGGTCCTGAACCAAAATATTGTACTTGTGTTCAGCTCACAAAAAACGAGTTAAATATTGGAGCTCTGGGGCACGGCAATTCACAAACAGGCAGAGTAATAAAGGACAACTATCGTCCAAAAATCTGTTGAGGGAAGGCAACGAGGCGGACTTGAAAGCGAGGCAGAATAGCAGGAAACAGATTTCAAGAGGTACGTTGGAATCGCCTTTAAAGCACAGAAAGGGGGGCACAACTTCGAAAATGATGCACTTGGCCAAAAAGTGCATATGCGTTTTCTCCTGAATATATTCAGCAGAAAACGCATATGCCCTTTTTGGCCAAACAAGCAAGCGGGCAATGCAAATCTGCACTACAAAGACGTATCACTTCCAACAGGTCAAAAGGGAAATCCACAAAATGTGTAAAAACCAGAAAGGCAAGACAGGCCCTGGAGAACAGGGAGCCTTGTTATGCTGATGGGCGGCATGTAAATTGCCAACTGCCCCTCTGGAGGAGTGCATTGTGTTCCCTAAAACAAGTAAACAACAGAGCTACAGGGCCAAGGGCACTTCGAGTCTAGGGAATATATATTGGGAAAACTGAAAATCAATAAGACAGAGCCACCCCCAAATTTAGGGCTGCAATGCTTACAAGAACCTCAACTTGGGTACACCATAAATATCCCAGGAAATATAAAAATGGTTCAAAAAATTGTGGTACTTACGTACAATGGAATATCCCTCAGCCATGAAATCAATGTCATAAGACCAGTAGCAGCAAAATGAGTGGATTCAGGTACGATGATTCTAAGTGAAATAAGTCACACAGAAAAAGAAGCTAATCATAAGATATCACTTACGAAGACCCTGGAATCATGCCTACACATGAACTGAGTTAGGAAAGTGAAGAGAGTTTGACCTTTAGAAAACATTCTTATGCCTGCTTAAGGGGGAAGGAGAGGTGGGGTGATGCATAAAACCAGAGTTTGATATTAGTTCAGGTACCATTCCAAAAACCAAATACGGAATAGACAAGAACTACACGTTCCTCCGTGAAAGGGACTCAACTCCCCTTATACCATGCAGAGGGATATAACTTACTAGTAAGAATCTTAAAACCTATGTATTGATATGTCCCCATAATGGAATCAAGTGTGTCTAGACTGGCATAAACATGGCAGCAAGAATAAGCTCAAACCCACTATAAAAAGGAATTTCAAAAACAAAACAAAAAAACAGGGAAATTCTTTACAATTCCTTCAGGGTCTCTGATGAAACGTGGAATAACCCTGTCTACAATGACAGCTGGATGTGGCATAAGGCTGGACAACTGGGACTGAGAGGATTGGTGAGATTGGGTGAGCAAATGCAGACCCTTTAAAGCAATAATGCATGGCACTCTTTCCATGGGTCCCTACTCTCCAGATTGAAGGGAATGTTACTACAGCTATAACATGTATGGGAAACCTAGAGAATGGACAAACTGTGAATACAAAATGTTTCTAAAACTCAACGAATAGTCCCTCTCCTGGTGCTCCGGTTGGAATTTCCAACTGCTTTACTATCAATCTCCCAACTTGGAGAGACTTCCCCTTTAACCTCCTGGTTCGCACAGGTTGCCAATTTGGCAGAGGATGAAAGGGAAGAGGGAGAACCAAAGAGAGAGTAGCTGTTAGGCATTTGGACGGGCACATGTCACTCTAATTGCCCGGCAGGAAGAAGAATTAACCAAAGTCTCAGCTACTCACCGGGAAACAGTATAGGTCCTAAACCACAATTTTGGACTTGCATTCAGCTCAAAAATAACTAGTTGAAAAATGGAGCTCAGGGCCAGAGCAATTCACAAACTGGCAGAGAAATAAAGGCCAACTATCGTCCAGAAATCTGTTGAGGGAAGGCAACGAAGCGGACTGGAAAGCGAGGCAGAATAGCAGGAAACAGATTTCAAGAGTTACGTTGGAATCGTCTGTAAAGCACAGGGAGAGTGGCACAACTTCGACAATGATGCACTTGTCCAAAAAGGGCGTATGCATTTTCTCCTGAATATATGCAGGAGAAAACACATACGTCCTTTTTGGCCAAGCAAGCAAGTGGGCAATGCAAATCTGCACTACAAAGAAGTATCACTTCCCACCGGTCAAAAGGGATATCCACAAAATGTGTAAAAACCAGAAAGGCAAGACAGGCCCTGGAGAACAGGGAGCCTTGTTATGCTGATGGGCGGGATTTAAATTGCCACCTGCCTCACTGGAGGAGTGCATTGTGTTCCCTAAAACATGTAAACAACAGAGCTACAGAGCCAAGGGCACTTCCATTCTAGGGAATATACCTTGGGAAAACTGAAAATCAATAAGACAGAGCCACACCAAAATTTAGGGATGCACTGCTTACAAGAACCTCAACTTGGGTACACCTTAAGTATCCCAGGAAAGATAAAAATGGTTCAAAAAATTTTGGTACTTACGTACGCTGGAATATCCCTCAGCAATGAAATCAATGTCATAAGACCAGTAGCACCAAAATGAGTGGATTCAGGTACGATGATTCCAAGTGAAATAAGTCACACAGAAAAAAGAAACTTATCATAAGATATCACTTATGAAGATACTGTAAACATGGCTACACATGAACTGAGTTAGGAAAGAGAACAGAGTCTCACATTTAGAAAACACTCTTATGCCTGCTTAAGGGGGAAGGAGAGGTGGGGTGATGCATAAAACCAGAGTTTGATATAAGCACAGGTATCGTTCCAAAAACCAACTATGGAATAGACAAGACCTACCTATACCTTCCTCAGTGAAAGGGACTCAAAACCCCATATTTCCCGCAGAGGAATATATCTGACTAGTAATAATCTAAAAACCTATGTATTGATATGTCTCCGTAAGGGAATCAAGTGTGTCTAGACTGGCATAAAGATGGGCACGAGAATCAGCTCAAACCCACTATAAAAAGGAATTTCAAAAACAAAACAAAAAAACAGTGAAATTCTTTATAATTCCTTCAGGATCTCTGATGAAACTTAGAATGACCCTATCTACAACGACAGCTGGAGGTGGCATAAGGCTGGATACATTGCATTGAGAGGATTGCTGAGATTCGTGAGCAAATGCAGACGCTTTAAAAGAATAATGCATGGCATCAATTCCATGGGTCCCATCTCTCCAGGTTGTAGGGAACAGTACTACAGCTATAACCTGTATGGTAAACCAAGATAATGGACACGCTGTGAATACGAAAAGTTTCTAAAACTCAACGAATAGTCCCTCTCCTTATGTTCCAGTTTGACTTTCTAACTTCTTTACTATCAATCTCCCAACCTGGAGAGACAGCTCCTTTAAACTCCTGGTTCGCACATGTTGCCAATTTGGCAAAGGATGAAAGGGAAGAGGGCGAACCAAAGAGAGAGTAGCTGTTAGGCATTTGGACGGGCACATGTCACTCTTATTACCTGGGAGGAAGAAGAATTAACCAAAGTCTCAGCCACCCACCAGAACCAGTATAGGTCCTGAACCAAAATATGGGACTGGCGTTCAGCTCACAAAAAACTAGTTAAATATGGAGCTATAGGGCAGAGCAATTCACAAACTGTCAGAGTAATAAAGGACAACTATCATCCAAAAATCTGTTGAGGGAAGGCAACGAGGCGGACTTGAAAGTGAGGCAGAATAGCAGGAAACAGATTTCAAGAGGTACGTTGGAATCACCTTTAAAGCACAGGAAGAGGGGCACAACTTCGACAATGATGCACTTGGCCAAAAATGGCGTATGCATTTTCTCCTGAGTATATTCAAGAGAAAACGCATATGCCCTTTTTGGCCAAGCAAGGAAGCGGACAATGTAAGTCTGCACTACAAAGAAGTATCACTTCCCACCGGTCCAAAGGTACATCCACAAAAAGGGTAAAAACCAGAAATTCAAGACAGGCCCTGGTGAACAGGGAGCCTTGTTATGCTGAGGGGCGGGATGTAAATTGCCAACTGCCTCTCTGGAGGAGGGAATTGTGTTCCCTAAAACAAGTAAACAACAGAGCTACAGAGGCAAGGACATTTCCAGTCTGGGGAATATAGCTTGGGAAAACTGAAAATCAATAAGACAGATCCTCCCCGAAATTTAGGGCTGCACTGCTTACAAGAACCTCAACTTGGGTACACCGTAAATATCTCAGGAAATATAAAAATGGTTCAAAAAATTGTGGTACTTACGTATGATAGAACATCGGTCTGCCACGAAATCAATGTCATAGGACCAGTAGCAGCAAAATGAGTGGATTCAGGTACGATGATTCTAAGTGAAATAAGTCACACAGAAAAAGAAACGTATCATAAGATATCACTTATGAAGTTCCTGTAAACATGGCTACACATGAACTGAGTTAGGAAAGAGAACAGAGTCTCACATTCAGAAAAAAACACTTATGCCTGCTTAAGGGGGAAGGAGAGGTGAGGTGATGCATAAAACCAGAGTTTGATATAAGCACAGGTACCGTTCCAAAAACCAACTATGGAATAGAGAAGACTTACACCTTCCTCAGTGAAAGGGATTCAAAATCCCATATTTCCCGCAGAGGAATATATCTGACTAGTAAGAATCTTAAAACCTATGTATTGATATGTCTCTGTAAGGGAATCAAGTGTTTCTAGACTGGCAAAAACATGGCAGCGAGAATCAGCTCAAACCCACTATAAAAAGGCTTTTCAAAAACAAAATAAAAACCAGGGAAATTCTATACAATTCCTTCAGGGTCTCTGATGAAACCTGGAATGACCCTATCTATAATGACAGCTGGATGTGGAATAAGGCTGAACACATGGGACTGAGAGGAATTGTGAGTTTGGGTGAGCAAACGCAGACCCTTTAATGCAATAATACATGGCAGCCATTCCATTGGTCACAACTCTCCAGGTTGAAGGGAATATTACTACAGCTATAACATGTACAGGAAACCTAGAGAATGGACACACTGTGAATATGAAAGGTCTCTAAAACTCAAGGAATAATCCCTCTCCTTGTGCTCCAGTATGACTTTCCAACTGCTTTACTATCAATCTCCCAACTTGTAGAGACAGCACCTTTAACCTCCTGGTGTACACATTTTGCCAATTTAGCAAAGGATGAAAGGCAAGAGGGAGAACCAATGAGAGAGTAGCTGTTAGACATTTGGACAGGCACATGTCTTTCTTATTTCCCGGGAGGAAGAAGAATTAACCAAAGTCTCAGCCACCCACCAAAAACCAGTATAGGCCCTGAACCAAAATATTGGACTTGCGTTCAGCTCACTAAAAACGAGTTAAAATATGGAGCTCAGGGACACAACAATTAACAAACTGGCAGAGTAATAAAGGGCAACTATCGTCCAAAAATCTGTTGAGGGAAGTCAACCAGGCGGACTTGAAAGCGAGGCAGAATAGCAGGAAACAGATTTCAAGAGCCACGTTGGAATCGCCTTTAAAGCACAGGAAGATGGGCAGAACTTCGACAATGATGCACCTGGCCACAAATGGCGTATGCATTTTCTCCTGAATATATTCAGGAGAAAACGCATATGCCATTTCTGGCCAAGCAAGCAAGCGGGCAATGCAAATCTGCACTAAAAAGATGTATCACTTCCCACCAGTCAAAAGGGACATCCACAAAATGGGTAAAAACCAGAGGCTAGACAGGCACTGGAGAACAGGGAGCCTTGTTATGCTGATGGGCGGCATGTAAATTGCCAACTGCCTCACTGGAGGAGTGCATTGTGTTCCCTAAAACAAGTAAACAAGAAAGCTACAGAGCCAAGGGCACTTCCAGTCTAGGGAATATACCTTGGGAAAACTGAAAATCAATAAGACAGAGCCACCCCAAAATTTAGGGCTGCACTGCTTACAAGAACCTCAACTTGGGTACACATTAAATATCCCAGGAAATATAAAAATGGTTCAAAAAATTGTGGTACTTACATACGATGGAATATCTCTCAGCCATGAAATCAATGTCATAAGACCAGTAGCAGCAAAATGAGTGGATTCATGTACGATGATTCTAACTGAAATAAGTCACACAGAAAAAGAAACTTATCATAAGATATCACTTATGAAGATCCTGTAAACATGGCTACATATGAACTAAGTTAGGAAAGAGAACAGAGTCTCCCATTTAGAAAACACTCTTATGCCTGCTTATGGGGAAGGCGAGGTGGGGTGATGCATAAAACCAGAGTTTGATATAAGCACATGTAACATTCAAGAACCAACTATGGATTAGACAAGACTTACACCTTCCTCAGTGAAAGGGATTCAAAACCCCATATTTACCACAGAGGAATATATTGGATTAGTTAGAATCTTAAAACCTATGTATTGATATGTCTCCGTAAGGGAATCAAGTGTGTCTAGACTGGCATAAACATGGCAGCGAGAATCATCTCAAACCCACTATAAAAGGGAATTTCAAAAACAAAACAACAAAACAGGGAAATTCTTTACAATTCCTTCAGGGTCTCTGATGAAACCTGGAATGACCCTATCTACAATGACAGCTGGATATGGCATAAGGCTGGACACATGGGAGTGAGAGGAGTGGTGAGATTGGGTGAGCAAATGCAGACCCTATAAAGCAATAATGCATGGCAACCATTCCATGGGTCCCAACTCTCCAGTTTGAAGAGTATATTACTACAGCTATAAAATGTACGGGAAACCTAGAGACTGGACACACTGTGAATACGAAAGGTCTCTAAAACTCAACGAATAGTCCCTCTCCTGGTGCTCAGATTTGACTATCCAACTGCTTTACTATCAATCTCCCAGGTTGGAGAGACTGCACATTTAACCTCCTGTTTCGCACAGGTTGCCAATTTGGCAGAGGATGAAACGGAAGAGGGAGAACCAATGAGATAGTGGCTGTTAGGCATTTGGACGGACACATGTCACTCTTATTTCCCGGGAGGAAGAAGAATTAACCAAAGTCTAAGCCACCACCGCGAACCAGTATAGGTCCTGAACCAAAATATTGGACTTGCGTTCAGCTCACAATAAACGAGTTAAATTATGGAGCTCAGGGGCACAGCAATTCACAAACTGGTAGAGTAATAAAGGACAACTATCGTACAAAAATCTGTTGTGGGAAGGCAACGAGGCGGAATTGAAAGCGAGGCAGAATAGAAGGAAACAGATTTCAACAGATACGTTGGAATCGGTTTTAAAGCACAGGAAGAGGGGCACAACTTCGAAAATGATGCACTTGGCCAAAAAGTGCGTATGTGTTTTCTCCTGAGTATATTCAGGAGAAAACGCATACGCCCTTTTTTGCCAAGCAAGCAAGCGGGCAATGCAAATCTGCACTACAAAGAAGTATCACTTCCCAGAGTTCAAAAGGGGTATCCACAAAATGGGTAAAAAGCAGAAAGACAAGACATGGCCTGGAGACAGGGAGCCTTGTTATGCTGATGGGCGGGATGTAAATTGCCAACTGCCTCTCTGGAGGAGTGCATTTTGTTCCCTAAAAGAAGTAAACAACAGAGCTACAGAGACAGGGGCACTTCCAGTCTAGGGTATATACCTTGGGAAAACTGAAAATCAGTAAGACAGAGCCACCCCAAAATTTAGGGCTGCCCTGCTTACAAGAACCTCAACTAGGCTACACCTTAAATATCCCAGGAAAGAGAAAAATTTTTCAAGAGATTGTGGTAATTACATACGATGGATTATTTCTCTGCCATGAAATCAATGTCATCAGGCCCGTAGCAGCAAATTTATTGGATTCAGTTACGATGATTCTAAGTGAAATTAGTCACAGAGTAAAAGAAACTTATCATAAGATATCACTTATGAAGGTCCTGTAAACATGGCTACACATGAACTGAGTTAGGAAAGAGAACAGAGTCTCACATTTAGAAAACACACTCATGCCTCCTTAAGGGGGAAGGCGAGGTGGGGTGATGAATAAAACCAGAGTTTGATATAAGCACAGGTACCGTTCCCAAAACCATCAATGGAATAGACAAGACCTACCTATACCTTCCTCAGTGAAAGGGACTCAAAACCCCATATTTCCCGCAGAGGAATATATCTGACTAGTAAGAATCTTAAAACCTATGTATTGATATGTCTCTGTAAGGGAATCAAGTGTGTCTAGACTGGCATAAACATGGCAGCGAGAATCAGCTCAAACCCACTGTAAAATGGAATTTCAAAAACAAAACAAAAAAACAGGGAAATTCTTTTCAATTCCTTCAGGGTCTCTGATGAAACCTGGAATGACCCTATCTAAAATGACAGCTGGGGGCTTCCCTGGTGGCGCAGTGGTTGAGAGTCCGCCTGCCGATGCAGGGGACACGGGTTCGTGCCCCGATCCCGGAAGATCCCACATGCCGTGGAGCGGCTGGGCCCGCGAGCCATGGCCGCGGAGCCTGTGTGTCCGGAGCCTGTGCTCCGCAACGGGAGAGGCCACAGCAGTGAGAGGCCCGCGTACAGCAAAAAAAAAAATATAAATAAAAAATAAAATGACAGCTGGATGTGGCATAAGGCTGGACACATGGGACTGAGAGGATTGGTGAGATTGGGTGAGCAAATGTAGATGCTTTAAAGCAATAATGCATGGCACCCATTCCATGGGTCCCAACTCTCCAGGGTGAAGCGAATATTACTATAGCTATAACATGTACGGGAAACCGAGAGAATGGACACACTGTGAATAAGAAATGTCTCTAAAACTCAACAAATAGTCCCTCTCCTGGTGCTCCGGTTTGACTTTCCAAATGCTTTACTATCAATCTCGCAACTTGGAGAGACAGCCCGTTTAATCTCCTGTTTCACACAGGTAGCCAATTTGGCAGAGGATGAAACGGAAGAGGGAGAACCAATGAGAGAGTAGCTGTTAGGTGTTTGGACGGGCACATGTCACTCTTGTTTCCCGGGAGGAAGAAGAATTAACCAATGTCTCAGCCACCCACCGGGTACCAGTGTAGGTCCTGAACCAAAATATTGTACTTGTGTTCAGCTCACAAAAAACGAGTTAAATATTGGAGCTCTGGGGCACGGCAATTCACAAACAGGCAGAGTAATAAAGGACAACTATCGTCCAAAAATCTGTTGAGGGAAGGCAACGAGGCGGACTTGAAAGCGAGGCAGAATAGCAGGAAACAGATTTCAAGAGGTACGTTGGAATCGCCTTTAAAGCACAGAAAGGGGGGCACAACTTCGAAAATGATGCACTTGGCCAAAAAGTGCATATGCGTTTTCTCCTGAATATATTCAGCAGAAAACGCATATGCCCTTTTTGGCCAAACAAGCAAGCGGGCAATGCAAATCTGCACTACAAAGACGTATCACTTCCAACAGGTCAAAAGGGAAATCCACAAAATGTGTAAAAACCAGAAAGGCAAGACAGGCCCTGGAGAACAGGGAGCCTTGTTATGCTGATGGGCGGCATGTAAATTGCCAACTGCCCCTCTGGAGGAGTGCATTGTGTTCCCTAAAACAAGTAAACAACAGAGCTACAGGGCCAAGGGCACTTCGAGTCTAGGGAATATATATTGGGAAAACTGAAAATCAATAAGACAGAGCCACCCCCAAATTTAGGGCTGCAATGCTTACAAGAACCTCAACTTGGGTACACCATAAATATCCCAGGAAATATAAAAATGGTTCAAAAAATTGTGGTACTTACGTACAATGGAATATCCCTCAGCCATGAAATCAATGTCATAAGACCAGTAGCAGCAAAATGAGTGGATTCAGGTACGATGATTCTAAGTGAAATAAGTCACACAGAAAAAGAAGCTAATCATAAGATATCACTTACGAAGACCCTGGAATCATGCCTACACATGAACTGAGTTAGGAAAGTGAAGAGAGTTTGACCTTTAGAAAACATTCTTATGCCTGCTTAAGGGGGAAGGAGAGGTGGGGTGATGCATAAAACCAGAGTTTGATATTAGTTCAGGTACCATTCCAAAAACCAAATACGGAATAGACAAGAACTACACGTTCCTCCGTGAAAGGGACTCAACTCCCCTTATACCATGCAGAGGGATATAACTTACTAGTAAGAATCTTAAAACCTATGTATTGATATGTCCCCATAATGGAATCAAGTGTGTCTAGACTGGCATAAACATGGCAGCAAGAATAAGCTCAAACCCACTATAAAAAGGAATTTCAAAAACAAAACAAAAAAACAGGGAAATTCTTTACAATTCCTTCAGGGTCTCTGATGAAACGTGGAATAACCCTGTCTACAATGACAGCTGGATGTGGCATAAGGCTGGACAACTGGGACTGAGAGGATTGGTGAGATTGGGTGAGCAAATGCAGACCCTTTAAAGCAATAATGCATGGCACTCTTTCCATGGGTCCCTACTCTCCAGATTGAAGGGAATGTTACTACAGCTATAACATGTATGGGAAACCTAGAGAATGGACAAACTGTGAATACAAAATGTTTCTAAAACTCAACGAATAGTCCCTCTCCTGGTGCTCCGGTTGGAATTTCCAACTGCTTTACTATCAATCTCCCAACTTGGAGAGACTTCCCCTTTAACCTCCTGGTTCGCACAGGTTGCCAATTTGGCAGAGGATGAAAGGGAAGAGGGAGAACCAAAGAGAGAGTAGCTGTTAGGCATTTGGACGGGCACATGTCACTCTAATTGCCCGGCAGGAAGAAGAATTAACCAAAGTCTCAGCTACTCACCGGGAAACAGTATAGGTCCTAAACCACAATTTTGGACTTGCATTCAGCTCAAAAATAACTAGTTGAAAAATGGAGCTCAGGGCCAGAGCAATTCACAAACTGGCAGAGAAATAAAGGCCAACTATCGTCCAGAAATCTGTTGAGGGAAGGCAACGAAGCGGACTGGAAAGCGAGGCAGAATAGCAGGAAACAGATTTCAAGAGTTACGTTGGAATCGTCTGTAAAGCACAGGGAGAGTGGCACAACTTCGACAATGATGCACTTGTCCAAAAAGGGCGTATGCATTTTCTCCTGAATATATGCAGGAGAAAACACATACGTCCTTTTTGGCCAAGCAAGCAAGTGGGCAATGCAAATCTGCACTACAAAGAAGTATCACTTCCCACCAGTCAAAAGGGACATACACAAAATATGTAAAAACCAGAAAGTCAAGACAGGCATTGGAGTCCAGCAAGCCTTGTTATGCTGATGGGCGGGATGTAAATTGTCAACTGCCTCTCTGGAGGAGTGCATTGTGTTCCCTAAAACAAGTAAACAACAGAGCTACAGATCCAAGATAAATTCCAGTCTAAGGAATATACCTTGGGCAAACTGAAAATCAATAAGAGAGAGCCAGCCCAAAATTTAGCGCTGCACTGCTTACAAGAACTTCAACTTGTCTACACCTTAAATATCCCTGGAACCATAAAAATGTTTCAAAACATTGTGGTACTTACGTACGATGGAATATCCCTCAGCCATGAAATCAATGTTATAAGACCAGTAGCAGCAAAATGAGTGGATTCAGGTACGATGATTCTAAATGAAATAAGTCACACAGAAAAAGAAACTTATCATAAGATATCACTTATGAAGGTCCTGTAAACATGGCTACACATGAACTGAGATAGGAAAGAGAAGAGAGTTTGACATTTAGAAAACATTCTTATGCCTGCTTAAGGGGGAAGGAGAGGTGGGGTGATGCAATAAACCAGATTTTGATATTAGTTCTGGTACCGTTCCACAAACCATATACCGAATAGACAAGAAATACACCTTCTTCAGTGAAAAGGACTCAACTCCCCATATTCCATGCAGAGGGATATATCTTAATAGTAAGAATCTTAAAACGTATGTACTGATACGTCCACATAATGGAATCAAGTGTGTCTATACTGGCATAAACATGGCAGTGAGAATCAGCTCAAACCCAGTATAAAATGGAATTTCAAAAACAAAACAAAAAAAACAGGGAAATACTTTTCAATTCCTTCAGGGTCTCTGATGAAACCTGGAATGACCCTATCTACAACGACAGCTGGATATGGCATAAGGCTGGACACATGGGACTGAGAGGATTGGTGAGATTGGTTGAGCAAATGCAGACCCTTTAAAGCAATAATGCATGGCACCCATTCCCTGGGTCCCAACTCTCCAGGTTAAAGGGAATATTACTACAGCTATAACATGTACGGTAGACCTAGACAATGGACACACTGTGAATACGAAAGTTCTCTAAAACTCAAAGAATACTCCCTCTCCTGGTGCTCCAGTTTGACTTTCCAACAGCTTTACTATCAATCTCCCTACCTTGAGAGATAGCACTTTTAACCTACTGTTTCGCACAGTTTTCCAATTTGGCAGAGGATGAATGGGAAGAGGGAAAACCAATGAGAGAGTAGCTGTTAGGCATTTGGACGGGCATATGTCACACTTATTTCCCGGGAGGAAGAAGAATTAACCAAAGTCTCAGCCACTCACCGAAAACCAGTATAGGTCCGGAACCAAAATATTGGACTTGCGTTCAGCTCACAAAAAAACGAGTTAAATAATGTAGCTCAGGGGCACAGCAATTCACAAAATGGCAGAGTAATAAAGGGCAACTATCGTCCAACAATCTGTTGAGGGGAGGCAACGAGGCGGACTTGAAAGCGAGGCAGAATAGCAGGAAACAGATTTCAAGAGGTTCATTGCAATCACCTTTAAAGCACAGGAAGAAGGGCACAACTTTGACAATGATGCACTTGGCCAAAGGGGGTGTATGCATTTTCTCCTGAATATATTCAGGAGAAAACACATACGCCCTCTTTGGCCAAGCCAACAAGCGGGCAATGCAAATCTGCAGTAAAATGAAGTATCACTTCCCACCAGTCAAAAGGGACATCACCAAATGTGTAAAAACCAGAAAGGAAAGACAGGCCCTGGAGAACAGGGAGCCTTGTTATGCAGATGGGCGGGATGTAAATAGCCAACTGCCTCTCTGGAGGAGTGCACTGTGTTCCCTAAAACAAATAAACAACAGAGCTACAGAGCCAAGTGCACTTCCAGTCTAGGAAATATACCTTGGGAAAACTGAAAATCAATAAGACAGAGCCAACCCAAAATTTAGGGCTGCACTTCTTACAAGAACCTGAACTTGCTTACAAGAACTTCAACTTGGGTACACCTTCAATATCCCAGGAAATATAAAAATGGTTCAAAAAATTGTGGTACTTACGTACGATGGAATATCTCTCAGCCATGAAATCAATGTCATAATACCAGTAGCAGCAAAATGAGTGGATTCAGGTACGATGATTCTAAGTGAAATAAGTCAAACAGAAAAAGAAACTTATCATAGGATATGACTTATGAAGATCCTGTAAACATGGCTACACATGAACTGAGTTAGGAAAGAGAACAGAGTCTCCCATTTAGAAAACACTCTTATGCCTGCTTAAGGGGGAAGGAGAGGTGGGGTGATGCATAAAACCAGAGTTTGATATAAGCACATTTACCATTCCAAAAAGGAACTATGGAATAGATAACACCTACACCTTCCTCAGTGAAAGGGACTCAAAACCCCATATACCCCGCAGAGGAATATATCTTACTCGTAAGAATCTTAAAAACTATGTATTGATATGTCTCCGTAAGGGAATTAAGTGTGTCTAGATTGGCATAAACATGGCAGCGAGAATCAGCTCAAACCCAGAATCAAAAGGAATTTCAAAAAAAAACAAAAAAACAGGAAAATTCTTTACAATTCCTTCTGGGTCTCTGATGAAACCTGGAATGACCCTATCTACAACGATAGCTAGATGTGGCATAAGGCTGGACACAAGGGACTGAGAGGATTGGTGAGATTGGGTGAGCAAATGCAGACCCTTTAAAGCAATAATGCATGGCACCCATTCCATGGGTCCCAACTCTCCGGGTTGAAGGGAATATTACTACAGCTCTAACATGTACGGGAAACCTAGAGAATGGACACACTGTGAATACGAAAGGTCTCTAAACTCAACGAATAGTCCCTCTCCTCGTGCTCCGGTTTGATTTCCAACTTCATTACTATCAGTCTCCAAACCTGGAGAGACAGCACCTTTAACCTCCTATTTCGCACAGGTTGCCAATTAGGCAGAGGATGAATGGGAAGAGGGAGAACCAATGAGAGAGTAGCTGTTAGGCATTTGGACGGGCACATGTCACTCTTATTTCCTGGGAGGAAGAAGAATTAACCAAAGTCTCAGCCACCCACCAAGAACCAGTATAGGTACTGAACCAAAATATTAAACTTGCGCTCAGCTCACAAAAAACGAGTTAAAAAATCGAGATCTGGGGCACAGCAATTCACAAACTGGCAGAGTAATTAAGGGAAACTATCATCCAAAAATCTGTTGAGGGAAGGCAACAAGGCGGACTTGATAGGGAGGCAGAATAGCAGGAAACACATTTCAAGAGGTACGTTGGAATCACCTTTAAAGCACAGGAAGAGGGGCACAACTTAGACAATGATGCACTTGGCCAAAAAGGGCGTATGCGTTTTCTCCTGAATATATTCAGGAGAAAACGCATACGCCCTTTTTGGCCAAGCAACCAAGGGGGCAATGCAAATCTGCACTACAAAGAAGTATCACTTCCCACAAGTCAAAAGGGACATAGGAAATATGTGTAAAAACCAGAAAGGCAAGACAGGCCCTGGAGAACAGGGAGCCTTGTTATGCGAATGGGCGGGATGTAAATTGTCAACTGCCTCTCTGGAGGAGTGCATTGAGTTCCCTAAAACAAGTAAACAACAGAGGTACAGAGCCAAGGGCACTTCCAGTCTAGGGAATATACCTTGGGAAAACTGAAAATCAATAAGACAGAGCCACCCCACTATTTAGGGCTGCACTGCTTACAAGAAGCTCATTTGGGTGCAACTTAAATATCCCTGAAAGATAAAAATGGTACAAAAAATTGTGGTATTACGTCCGATGAAATATCCCTCAGCCATGAAAACAATGTCATAAGACCAGTAGAAGCAAAATGAGTGGATTCAGGTACGATGATTCTAAGTGAAATAAGTCACACAGAAAAAGAAACTTATCATAAGATATCACTTATAGGTATCCTGTAAACATGGCTACACATGAACTGAGTTAGGAAAGAGAACAGAGTCTCACATTTAGAAAACACTCTGATGTCTGCATAAGGGGGAAGGAGAGGTGGGGTGATGCATAAAAAAAGAGTTTAATATTAGAACAAGTACCGTTCCAAAAACCTAATACGTAATAGCAAGACCTACAACTTCCTCAGTGAACGGGACGAAACAACCCATATTCCGTGCAGAGGAATATATCTGACTAATAAGAATGTTAAAAACTATGTACTGATATATCTCCGTAAGGGAATCAAGTGTGTCTAGACTGGCATAAACATGGCAGCGAGAATCAGCTCAAACCCACTATAAAAAGAATTTCAAAAACAAAACAAAAAAACAGGGAAATTCTTTACAATTCCTTCAGGGTCTCTGATGAAACCTGGAATGACCATGTCTACAATGACAGCTGGAAGTGGCATAAGGCTGGACACTTGGGACTGGGAGGATTGGTGAGACTGGGTGAGCAAATGAAGACCCTTTAAAGCAATAATGCATGGCACCCATTCCATTGTTCCCAACTCTCCAGGTTGAAGGGAATATTACTACAGCTATAACATGTACGGGAAACCTAGAGAATGGACACACTGTGAATATGAAAGTTTTCTAAAACTCAACGAATAGTCCCTCTCCTTGTGTGCCAGTTTGACTTTCCAACTGCTTTACTATCAATCTCCCAACTTGGAGAGACAGCACCTTTAGCCTCCTGGTTCTCACAGGTTGCCAATTTGGCAGAGGATGAAAGGGAAGAGGGAGAACCAATGAGAGAGTAGCTGTTAGGCATTTGGACGGGCACATATCACTCTAATTGCCTGGCAGGAAGAAGAATTAACCAAAGACACTTCCCCCTGCCGGGAACCAGTATAGGTCCTGAACCGAAATTTTGGACTTGCGGTCAGCTCACAAAAAACGATTTGATAAATGGAGCTCAGGTGCACAGCAATTCACAAACTGGCAGAGTAATAAAGGACAGCTATCTTCCAAAAATCTTTTGAAGGAAGGCAAAGAGGCGGACTTGAAAGCGAGGCAGAATAGCAGGAAATAGATTTCAAGC
Source organism: Mesoplodon mirus (assembly GCF_964341445.2). NCBI lineage: Eukaryota > Metazoa > Chordata > Mammalia > Artiodactyla > Ziphiidae > Mesoplodon > Mesoplodon mirus. The sequence goes on from NW_028294534.1 coordinate 25,956, forward strand.
GGTACGTTGGAATCACCTGTGAAGCGCAGGAAGAGGGGCACAACTTCGACAATGATGCACTTGGCCAAAAATTGTGTATGTGTTTTCCCCTGAATATATTCAGGGGAAAACGCATACGCCCTTTTTGGCCAAGCAAGCAAGCGGGCAATGCAAATCTGCAGTACAAAGAAGTATCACTTCCCACCAGTCAAAAGGGACATCGGCAAAATGTGTAAAAACCAGAAAGGCAAAAGAGGACCTGGAGAACCGGGAGCCTTTTTATGCTGATGGGCGGAATATAAGTTGCCAACTGCCACTCTGGAGGAGTGCATTGTGTTCCCTAAAAAAAGTAAACAACTGAGCTACATAGCCAAGGGCACTTCAAGTCTAGGGAATATACCTTGGGAAAACTGAAAATCAATAAGACAGAGCCACCCCAAAATTTAGGGATGCACTGCTTAAAAGAACCTCAACTTGGGTACATATTAATTATCACAAGAAAGTTAAAAATGGTTCAAAAAATTGTGGTACTTACATACGATGGAAAATCCCTCAGCCATGAAATCAATGTCATAAGACCAGTAGCAGCAAAATGAGTGGATTCAGGTACGATGATTCTAAGTGAAATAAGTCACACAGAAAAAGAAACTTATCATAAGATATCACTTATGAAGATCCTGTAAACATTGCTACACATGAACTGAGTTAGGAAAGAGAACAGAGTCTCACATTTACAATACACTCTTATGCCTGCTTAAGGGGGAAGGAGAGGTGGGGTGATGCATAAAACCAGAGTTTGATATAAGCACAGGTACTGTTCCAAAAAGCAACTATGGAATAGTTAAACCTACACCTTCCTCGGGGAAAGGGCCTCAAAACACCATATTTTCCACAGAGGAATATATCTGACTAGTTAGAATCTTAAAACCTATGTATTGATATGTCTCTATAAGGGAATCAAGTGTGTCTAGACTGGCATAAACATGGCAGTGAGAATCAGCTCAAACCCACTATTAAAAGGAATTTCAAAAACAAAACAAAAAAACAGGGAAATTCTTTACAATTCCTTCAGGGTCTCTGATGAAACCTGGACTGAATCTATCTACAACTACAGCTTGATGGGGCATAAGGCTGGACACTTGGGACTGAGAGGCTTGGTGAGACTGCGTGAGCAAACACAGACCATTTAAAGCAATAATGTGTGGCCTCCATTCCATGGTTCCAAACTCTCCAGGTTGAAGGGAATATTAATACAGCTAAAACATGTACTGGAAACCTAGAGAATGGACACACTGTGAATACGAAAACTTTCTAAAACTCAAGAAATAGTCCCTCTACTGGTGTTCCAATTTGACTTTCCAACCGCTTTACTATCAATCTCCCAACTTAGAGATACAGCCCCTTTAACCTCCTGGATAACACAGGTTGCCAATTTGGCAGAGGATGAAAGGGACCAGGGAGAACCAATGAGAGAGTAGCTGTTAGGCATTTGGACGGGCACATGTGACTCTAATTGCACGGCAGGAAGAAGAATTAACCAAAGACTCATCCCGCTGCCGGAAACCAGTATAGGTCCTGAACCGAAATTTTGGACTTGCGGTCAGCTCACAAAAAACGATTTGATAAATGGAGCTCAGAGGCACAGCATTTCACAAACTGGCAGAGTAATAAAGGACAGCTATCGTCCAAAAATTGTTTGAAGGAAGGCAACGAGGTGGACTTGAATGCGAGGCAGAATCGCAGTAAACAGATTTCAAGAAGTACGTTGGAATCACCTTTCAAGCACAGGAAGAGGGGCATAACTTCGACAATGATACACTTGTCCAAAAATGGTGTCTTCGTTTTCTCCTGAATATATTCAGGAGAAAATGCATACGCCCTTTTTGGCCAAGCAAGCAAGTGGGCAAGGCAAATCTGCAGTGCAAGGAAATATCCCTTCCCACCGGTCAAAAGGGACATAGGCAAAATGTGTAAAAACCAGAAAGGCAAGAGAGGACCTGGAGAACAGGGAGGCTTGTTATGCTGTTGGGCGGGATGTAAGTTGGCAACTGCCTCTCTGGAGGAGTGTATTGTGATCCCTAAAACATGTAAACAACAGAGCTACATAGCCAAGGGCACTTCCAGTCTAGGGAATATACCTTGGGAAAACTGAAAATCAATAAGACAGACCCACCCCAAAATTTAGGTATGCACTGCTTACAAGAAACTCAACTTGGGTACACATTAAATATCCCAGGAAAGTTAAAAATTGTTCAAAAAATAGTGGTACTTACGTACGATGGAATATCCCTCAGCCATGAAATCAATGTCATAAGACCAGTAGCAATAAAATGAGTGGATTCAGGTACGATGATTCTAAGTGAAATAAGTCACACAGAAAAAGAAACTTATCATAAAATATCACTTATGAAGGTCCTGTAAACATGGCTACACATGAACGGAGTTAGGAAAAATTACAGAGTAACTAATCTTATCATAAGTTATCACTCATAGCGGGAATGTACACATGACTACACATGAACTGAATGACAAACACAACAGAGTCACACATTTAGGAAACATCTTTTGCCTGCTTAAGAGGAAAGCCGAGGTGGGGTGATGCATAAAACCACAGTTTTAAATTAGCACAGATACCGTTATATAAACCATGTATGTAATAGACAACACCTACTCCCGGCACAATGAACTGGACTCAACACCCCCTATTCATTGCAGAGGAATATGTCTGACTCTATGTATTTTAAAACATATGTATTCTCATGTCTCCATAAAGGAATCATGTGTGTGTATAATGGCATGAACACAGCACTGAAATTCAGTTAAACCCACTTATAAAAATATATTTCAAAATCAAAATGCAAAAACAGAGAGAAAGTCTTAAAAACTATGTTCAGGGCCTGTGATGCAAGCTAGATTGACCACCTTTACACCCACAGCTGGATGAGACATAAGACTGGACACTTGGGGCTGACAAGATTTCTGAGGTTGTGTGAACAAAAGAACACCACTTAGAGCAATACTCTGTGCTACCCATTCTAGTGGTCCCAACTCTCCAGGTTTAAGGGAATCTTCCTACAGTTAAAACATGCATGGTAAACCCAGTGGATGGTACACTGTGTAATTGAGAAAGTTTTCTAAAAGGTACCTCATTTTTCCTTTTGTCGTGCTCGGGTTCGCCATTCCATCTGCATTACTAAAAATCTCCCCACTTGGAGTGTCAGCGCCTTTACCCGCCCATTATGCACAGTTTGCAAATTGTGCAGAGGATTAACAGGAAGAGGGGAAATAAATGAGAGATTAGCTGTAGGTGTTTGGATGGGCACATGTCACTCTAGTTTCCCATCAGGAAGAAGAATTAACCAAAGGCTCAGCCTGAAGCCCTGGAACCAGAGTAGGGCCTAAAGCCATCCTGCGGTATTGCAGCCAGCTCACAAAGTGGCGAGTTGAAAAATGGAAATCAGGGGCACAGCAATTCACAAACTTGCAGAGTTATAAAGGACAATTATCATCCAGAAATATATTGAGGAAAGGCAGTGAAGAGAATTTGAATGCAAGGCAGAATTGAAGGAAACAGATTTCAAGAGGTAGATTGGAGTCGTCTTTAAAGCACATGAAAAGCGACAGAATTTCGACAATGTTGCCCTTGGCTGAAAAGGGACTATGTGTATTTTCCTGAATATATTCGGGAAAAAAATGCATATGCACTTTTTGGCCAAGCAAGCCCTCAAGCATTGCAAATCCACACTACCTAGAAGTGCCCCTTACCTCCAGTCAAAAGGACCATCCACAAATAGTGTAAAAGCCACAAATGCAGGACAGGCCATGGAGAAAAGGGAGCCTGGTTACGCCGATGGACAGCATGTAAATTGTCAACAGACTCTCTGGAGAACTGTATGTTGTTTTCTAAAACAGAGCTACAGAGCATAGCACACTTCCACTCATGGGCGTGTATTTTGGGAAAACTAAAAATCCACAACACACAGACAGCCCAAAGTTTAGGGCTGCTCTGTTTACAAGAACCTCGACTTTGGTACACTTTATATATCCCAGGAAAGGAAAAAAAAATGGATATAGATGTTGTGGTACTTATATACAATGGAATGTCACTCAGACATAAAATCAATGTCATAAGGCCAATAGCAGCTTAATGAGTGGCTTTAGGTACGATGATGCTAAGTGAAATGAGCCACAAAGAAAAAGAAACTTATTGTAATATATCACTTATAGAGGAAATGTAAACATGGCTACACATGAACTGAATTTCAAAAGAGAACAGAGTTACACATTTAGAAAACACACTTATGCCTCCTTAAGGGGAAAGGTGACGTGGGGTGATGTGTAAAAGCAGAGTTTGAAATTAGCACAGATCCCATTTCATATACCAAATATGTAATAGACAAGACCTACTCCTTTTCAATGAACTGGACACAAAACACCCTATTTACTGAAGAGGAATATATCTGACTGGTAATAACCTTGAAACCTATGTATTTATATGTCTCCATAATGGAATCAAGTGTATGTAGATTGGCATAAACACAGATCAATGGAACAGGACAGAAAGCCCAGAGATAAACCTACATACCTATGGCTATCTCATCTATGACAAAGGAGCTAAGGATATACAATGGAGAAAAGACAGTCTCTTCAGTAATTGGTGCTGGGAAAACTGGACCCCTACACATAAAAGAATGAAATTAGAACACTCCATAACACCATACACAAAAATAAACTCTAAATTGATTAGAGATCTAAATATAAGACCAGACACTATAAAACACTTAGAGGAAACCATAGGCAGAACACTCTATGAAATAAATCACAGCAAGATCCTTTTGGACCCACCTCCTAGAGAAATGGAAATAAAAACAGAAATCAACAAATGGGACCTAATGAAACTTAAAAGCTTTTACACAGTACAGGAAAACATAAACAAGATGCAAAAACAACCCTCAGAAAGGGAGAAAATATTTTCAAATGAAGCAATTGACAAAGGATTAATCTCCAACTTTACAAGCACCACATGTAGCTCAATATCACAAAAACAAACAACCCAATCCAAAAACGGGCAGAAGACCTAAATAGACATTTCTCCAAAGAAGATATACAGATTACCAAGAAACACATGAAAGAATGCTGAACATCACCAATCATTAGAGAAATGCAAATCAAAACTACCCTGAGGTATCACCTCACAGCAGTCAGAGTGGCAATCATCAAAAAAATCTACAAAACAATAAATGCTGGAGAGGCCTTTATTGGAGAAAATGGAACACACTTTCACTGTGGGTGGGAATGTAAATTGATATGGGCACTAGGGAGAACAGTACGGAGGTTCCTTTAAATAACTAACAATAGAAGTACCATAGGACACAACAATCCAAGTACTGGGCATTTGCCTTGCGAAAACCATAATTCAAAATGAGTTATGTACAAAAATGTTCATTGCAGCTCTATTTGCATTAGCCAGGACATGGAAGCAACCTAAGTGTCCATCGACAGATGAATGGATAAAGAAGATCTGGCACATATATACAATCAAATATTACTCAAACATAAAAAGAAGCAAAACTGAGTTATTTGTACTGAGGTGGATGGACATAGAATCTGTCCTACACAGTGAAGTAAGTCTGAAAGGGAAAAACAAATACTGTATGTTAACAGAGATATACGGAATCTAATGAAGAAAACAAAAGATTTTGAAGAACCTAATGGCAGGACAGGATTAAGGACACAGACATAGAGAAAGGACTTGAGGACACCGGAAGGGTGATGGGTAAGCTGGGACGAAGTGAGAGAGTGGCATGGACATAAATACATTACCAAATGTAACACCGATAGTTACTGGGAAGCAGCCACATAGAACAGGGAGATCAGCTCAGTGCTTTGTGACCACATAAAGGGGTGGGATATGGAGTGTGAGAGGGTGATGCAAGAGGGAGGGGATCTGGTGATATTTGTATATGTATAGCTGATTCACTTTGTTATACAGCAGAAACGAACACTCCATTGTAAAGCAATTATACTCCAATAAACGTGTAAAAGGAAAAAAAAAAAGAAAGAAAGCCCAAGGATACACCTACACACCTATGGTCAACTAATCTATGACAAAGGAGGCAAGACTATACAATGGAGATAAGACAGTCTCTTCAATCATTGGTGCTGGGAAATATGGACAGCTACATGTTAAAGAATGAAATTAGAACACTCCCCAACACCATACATAAAAATATATTCAAAATGGATTAGAGACCTTAATGTAAGACCGGACAGTATAAAACCCTGAGAGGAAAACTTACGAAGGATACTCTGACGTAAATCACAGCAAGATCTTTTGATCCACCTCCTATAGCAATGAAATAAAAAAGAAAACTAAACAGATGGGACCTAATGAAATGTAAAAGCTTTTGAAAAGCAAAGGAAACTACAAACAAGACGAAAAGACAACCCTCAGAATGGCAGAAAATATTTGCAAACGAATCAATGGACAAATGATTAATCTACAATATATATAAACAGCTCATGCAGCTCAATATTAATAAAACAAGGAACCCAATACAAAAATGGAAGATCTAAATAGACATTTCTTCCAAGAAGACATAGAGATGGCCAGTACGCACATGAAAATCTGCTGAAAATCATTAATTATTAGAGAAATGGAAATCGAAACTACAATGAGGTATCACGTCACACCTGTTAGAATGGGCATCATCAGAAAATCTACAAACAACAAATGCTGGAGAGGGTGTGGAGAAAAGGAACCTTCTTCCACTATTGGTGGGAATGTAAATCGATAGTCTCTATGGAGAACAGTATGGAGGTTCCTTAAAAAACTAAAAATAGAATTACCATATAATCCAGCAATCCCACTACTGGGCATATACCCAGAGAAAACCATAAATCAAAAAGACACATTCACCACAATGTTCACTGCAGCACTATTTACAATAGACAGGTAATGAAAGCAACCTAAGTGCCCACAGACAGACGAATGAATAAAGACGTGGTCCATATATACAACGGAATATTACTCAGCCATACATAGGAATGAAATTGGGTCATTTGTAGAGACTTTGATGGATCTAGAGACTGTCATACAGAGTGAAGTAAGTCAGAAAGAGAAAAACAAATATTGTATATTAATGCACATATGTGGAACCTAGAAAAATGGTACAGATGCACCGGTGTGCAGGGCAGAGATAGAGACACAGATGTAAAGAACAAACATATGGACACCAAGGAGGGAACGCCATGTGAGGGTGGTGGTGGGATGAATTGGGAGACTGGGATTCACATGTGCACACTTATATGTATGAAATAGATACCAATAAGAACTTGCTGTATAAAAGAAATAAATTTAAAAAAAAACTAAATAAATAACATTTAATAAAATAAAACAGAAAAAAAGTATTTCCCTTCACATAGACGTCTTTATATTAATGCATTATTTCCATGTATATATCTCCAAATTAAAAAAAAAGAGGAATAAATAAAATCTAACTTGAACCAAAAAGAAAAAAAGAAAAAAAATACAAACAAACAGAACTCACCAGTTATAGAGAGGATAATCGTATCAGGGCACTTGCTCCAGTGGTAAAAAATTCTTAAGTTGGTCAGAGGTGGGAAATCATCTCCCATGCAGTCAGCAGTGCTCCCCCCCACAAGGAGCATCCTCATTGCAAAGCTGGGGGAATGTGTCGAGGCATCTGTGAGTAAATGTGAGCTGAGCCCCAGTCCTGCTGCAGCTGAACTCTTCCCACCCTTTCCAGGTAAAACACCTGAATATGTACAAGCACTTGCAAGCCTAGAGGAAGGGCTGTGGAGCCACACTAGCGAGAGCACGCAGGCCGACTTGGTGCCTGCAGGCCAGCCAGGATGGACCTGGCCCCAGATGCTCTTCTGGAATCTTTCCATTTCCCTGCCTGAGATACCCCTCCTGCCACGGCACCCACTGCTTTTTTACTTCCTCACCTCTGCCTGGGGAGAAATTCCAGTGGCAGGTATGGGTGACACATCCTCTTCTTTAGCAGGTGGCAGCCTGGCAACTCCTGCAGAGAGTCCAGCAGAGCCCAAATCACACTGGGCCACCCACAAAGCCACGGCCCCTCACTCCCTCCCACCAACCCAGCCCCGACACTGCTGACGGGGCAGAGAATATGGCGTCAGGCACAGCTACAGGGGCTCTTGCTGACTGGAGAGGTGTTTATATTGACCTCAACCCAGGCACACCTGTGGGGGGGTCTGGCATGCAGTGTCAGGCTGACCGAATCAGCCAATCCTCACACCTCAGGGGTTCACAGTTGCAGAAAATGAACCTTGCTAAACGGGTCAGTCCCAAGGAACAGGTGTGGGCTCTTGAGAGTCAGGCTAGACAAGGGGCTGCAGCTGCGGCTTGTTTTCTTATCATTTTATCTGGTCCATGAGTGGAAAACAACTTCAAGAAGACCCTATCCTAATGAGAGGAACCCAGGAGTCAGGGAGAGGAGTGATGGTGGCTGGAGACAGAGGCCTGGTGCCCTGGCTGCAGTGGAAGTGTCTGGAAGACCAGGCAGAGAGAGGCTGCACAGAGTGATAACCAGGGTCACAGACCTGTCAGAGCTGCTGTTTGTTAGTTCAAGTCCTGCTCGGAGGTGTTCTGTGTCAGCTGTGAGTGACAGGTGAGCTGGGGGTTCTCTGCAAGGTGGGCTATGTGCACAGTTCCTGTGTGTCCAGCCCTGCTGGGGTACCTTCCCAGGGGAGTTCCGTATCCTGGGAAGGGCCTGACTATGAGAGCCCCATGGGCTGCTGGGTAGCTGCACAGGTGAGCTCCGTACTCTGGGAGGGACTTGAACACGAGAGCCCCGTGGGCTGTGGGGTGCGGGATGCAGCCCAGGTGAGCTCCATATCCTGGGATTGGCCTGACCACGAGAGCCCCATGGGCTGCTGGAGACCTGGTAAAGGATGTCAGGACAGTCAGTGAAGCCACCGAGGATATACATCCAGTAGCTCCTATTTCCTACACCCTGCTGCTCATTCTACCATCCACCAGGCCATGGCATTCTGTATTAGACTTCAATGATGCCTTCTTCTGTATTCCATTCATCTCAGATTCACAAGAATTTTTGGCTTGTGAGTTTCAGGACACAACATGCAACACAAGCAATAATGCTGGGCCGTCCTGCCCCAATGGTTCAAAAATCCCCACACCATCATTGGGGAAATGTCCTCTAAAGACCTAAAAGTTCTACCTCTGTAAAAGGGAACCCTCCTTCAATATGCAGATGACATTCTGATCACCAGGCCTACTAAAGACGCCTCTGAACTACCTAGCCAAGAAAGGATAGAAGGTGTCCAAGGAAAAGGCTCAAATATCCCAGGCTCAGGTGACATTCCTGGGCTTCATTCTCACAGATATTCGGAGAAACACATCCCAGGATAGGGAAGAAGCCATTTGCAGCCTTACCTCTTCTAAAACTAGAAGACAGCTTAGGGGTTCCTGGGGTGGCCAAGGTTTTCTGCATCTGGATCCCTAACTACAGTCTAATAGCTGGGCCTCTACATGAAACACTGACATGAAAAGATGATGATCCTTTTGAATAGAATCCAGAAGCAGCCTTTCAAGAATGGAAAAAGCAGTCAATTCAGATCCTTGCCCAGGAACTCACTAATTTAGCTAAACCATTTGACCTTTACATACTCGGTCAAAGGTTAATCGCCCTTGGAGACTTTGTGCAAAAACTGGGACCACTGGAAATGGAGCAACACAAGAATGCCCTTCAGGTATGATAAACTATGGTCACCAAGGGCTTTGCCCACCGACTCATCAGGCCAGGATACTGGGGTATCTAACAAGCTAGAAATCAGCAGCCCGCAAGGCCAGCTCCCTCCTAAGGGAAAAGGACCCCACGTGGTGATCCTAACCACCCATCATGCCCTGAAGTTGCAGGGGTCGCTCTGTGGACACAATGACCTCGAGTGAGGAGGCCTTCCAACTCCAACCTCCAGAGAGACAAATGGGGGCATCGGGCCCCCAAGATGACTTGTGTGACCATCACTTGACCTGGAGTTTCTCTCAGAAAACAACAAGACTGTGCCCCGAAAGAGCAGACTACTGCTTGCAGGACTTACTGCACCCAGAGGGGAGCTAATAAGCTTGGCGGGGGAAACGTATATCATGCTTTCACCATAGAAAACCCTACAGACACCGCGGTGATGGTGGCCAATATGACCAGCTGGACTGCTGGCTACTTCTAAAGGCCGTTGACTCAGTGGACGTCATGGTCCTGGATCACCACTGACCCTGGACTGTCTGGGAGTTGCGCGGGCAGGGCTCTGACACATGGTGCTGTTTGTACATTAATTCAGGGACCTAATTAAAGAAATCACAGACTACTGGTCAGAGCATCTAGGCTGGCAAAAACCATCAGCCTAAGGTCACCGAACAAATGTGGGGTGGGGTGAAACCTGCCACCACTGCATCTCTGCACATCTCTTTCCTGGACCCTTAAAGGTCATTAGAATCTATAACACTTCCAATGCTGGTGCTCTGGCGGACGAGAAGTGAGGCAGGAGTCTTTGGAACAATCAACCTCACCTGGAGGCTGGTTGGGAGACGTTTTTCCCCTCCCCCCAGGTATCAGGGCTGCCACCACAGCATGAAGCAGTTACAAAAGAGGGGTCTGCACCCTCAACACCCCAAGAATGAGGAACAGAACAAAAAGCAGAGGAGGTGTTCGTCTCTGGCAACGTTCATTAAAAATTCCTGGGAGATAAAAAGAGAATCTGGGCAATAAAATAAAGTCTAACCTGTTTTTCCTTTGTGCTTTGTCTAATTTCACGTGCTCCTAGGGTTCCGCATGCAGAGGCCCCACACCCGGAACTTCAGACCTGATTTCCTAGTGCAGAATGGCTGGGTCGACACCTCAGCTAGCGGAGTCCCATGCAGACTCCACGGCATAGAGCCTGAGCTGCAGCCAACCCAGCCCTCGAGAGCTCCATCCCTTAACTCCCACTGACGCTGCCGGGATTCCTACACAGCAGCCCAGCCCACAGCCCGTGGGGGAGTGCACGCTCTCACCTCTCCATTCTGTTTTCAAAATAATGTTTCCTTTGCTTCTGAACCAAACTCAGTCTTGATCTGTTGGCTCCAATGACACTGGGCTCGGGGACTCCTGTTGTGGTACACTCTGGAGGATCAGTAACAGAAATTGAGAACATTGTAACTTCAATGAACAGATGTGTGAGCCAAACTGTAGTTAACATAGAGCAGTGTATAATGCTCGGGTAAAATAAGATTTTTCTAACACTTACATTTGATAATTCCATCACTTTACTATAAGCAAGTTCAATGAAGAAGTCTGTCTTATTTGTCAGTTCAACATTAGAGAAATGAAGTGATTTATTTCCATGGTTGTACATCGAATACTCTTGGCTGAAACTTCAATCTTGTTTTGAATGATTTTCCATTGAAAAGGATACCTCTCTTTCAGCTCCCCCATTCCTGAGAAGTATAAAATCTTATAATTTATTATTACCAAAGGGGAAAGGTAGGAAAAGGGATAAATTAACAGTTTGGGATTAACACATACACACTGCTATGTATAAAATAGATCATCAACAAGGGACTACTGTATAGCACAGGGAACTACACTGAATATTTTGCAATAACCTATAAGGGGAAATAATCTGAAAAAGAATCGATATTTTTATTGACATCATCTATCAATGACAGATAAAATGTAACCTAAGCAAGGCCGATGGTGAGCGCTTCTGACCCTGAAGATTTCAATCATCTAAAATTTGGGCTCTGCCTATATCCCAAGGCTCTTAATGGACATACTTGTAGCCGTAGCTTAAAAATTCCCCAGTTTGGGGTACGGGGAGGCACTGATGTGGAAAAATCCCTGGTGTTCTCCTTCCATGCACGGGACCCTTCCTACAGCTAAAACATGCCTGTCACACCTAGACGATGGTAAACCGTTTGATCGGAAAGATTTTGGAAAAGGCACCTCATCTCCTCATCGCCTGGTGCATGGGTTCAACCCTCCAGCATCTTTCCTGACAATCTCCTTACTTGGGGATATCAGCACCGTCAACATCCTGTTGCACACAGTTTGGAATTTGTCCAGAGGATGAAGCGGAAGGATGAGAAAAATTTAGAGACAAGTCTTAGTTGTTCAGACAGGCAAATGCCACTCTAATTTCCTATCTGGAAGACAAATTCATCAAAGGCTAGAATTGCCCTTGGAAACAGAATAGGGCTAGAGGAAATCCCGCTGTTTTGTGTCCAGTTTCCAAAAACACAAGTTGAAAAATGGAACTCGGGGGCAATAAAATTCATGAAACTGCAGAGTTGAAAATATCTATTGTCGAAAAATGTCTTGAGGTAAGTCACAGAAAAGGACTTGTAAGCAAGGGCGAGTGGCAGGAAACAGATTTAAAGAGGTAGAAAGGACTCCCCATTAAAGCACAAGAAAAGGGGCTGAACATCGCCAATGATGCAGTTGGCCCAAAAGGGCGTATGCATTTTTTTCTGAATATATTCAAGTAAAGGCCATACACACTTTTTATCCAACCAAACAGGTGGGCACTGGAAATCAATACTACAAAATGCATCACTTCACATCAGTCAGAAGGGCCATCCACATAAAGTGTAAACACCAGAAATGCCGGACAGGGTGAGGAGAAAAGGGAGCCCTGTGAGGCTGATAGTGGAAATGTAATGTGCCAACGGCCACTCTGGAGAAGTGTATTGTGTTTGCTAAAACATCTGAAAACTGAGCTACAGAGCATAGGGCACTTGCACTCATGGGCGTATACCTTGGGAAAAACAAAAAATGACAGAGAACAGGCACTCCAACGTTTACCACCTCTCTGTTAAAAAGGGCCTCCACTTGGATATAACCTAAATGTCCCTGGAAGGATAAAATGGATAAAAGAGATGGGGTACTTATGTAGAGTGGAATATTACTCATCCAGAAATCAATGAAATAAGGCCAGTTGGAACAACTCTGGAGGAGTTACATACGATCATTCTAAGTGACACATGTCAGAAAGAAAAAGACACATATCATAAGATGTCACTTAAAGGTGGAATCAAAAATGGCTACACATGAAATAAACTACAAAACAGAAACATAGTCAAATATGTAGAAAATAGACATGAGGCTGCTAAATGGGAAAGGTGGGGAATGGTGAGGTATTATCCAGGAGGTTGAAATTAGCAAAGATACTATTCCAAGTACCAAATTGAATAACTGGCAAGGCCTACACGGTACCTCAAAGAACTGCACTCAGTCCACTCAAGTCACTGGAAAATAATACATATGCCTCGTAAGCATCTGAGAAAGAATTTATTGTTGTCTCACAGTACATGAATCAAGTGGATGTACAGCAGCAAAAAACAGAGCTTTGAAAATCAGCTGTAACAAATATAAAAATAAATTTAAAAATATTTATAAAAACAGTGAGACAGACAAAAATTCTTACAACTTTTGTTGAAGGGCTACGATGTAACATGGATTGAACACATGTAGACCCACAGCAGGATGATATATAAGGCTGGAAGCTATGCACGCTAAGAGATGTTAGAGAGGCTGGGTGAGGAAATGCAGACCTTTTAAAGTAATACTGCCTGGTACCCATTCCATGGGTCCCAAATCGGCAGTTTCAAGGGAATCTTCTGACAGCAAAAACATGCCAGGGAAACCGAGATGAATGTACACCGTGTGCTCAGGAAAGGTGTCTAAAATGCACCTCATTTTTGATCTCCTGGTGCTGGGGTTCACCATTCCAGCCACATTACTAACAATCTCCCCACTTGGAGAATCAGCACCTTTAACCTCCTGTTTCACACAGTTTGCAATTTTTGCAGAGGATAAATGGGAAGAGGAGGAACCAGTGAGAGATTAGCTGTAGGAGTTTTGACAGGCACATGTCACTCTAATATCCCTTTAGGAAGAAGAATTAACCAAAGGCTCAGCCTGCCTCCCGAGAACCAGAATAGGGCCGGAATCAATCCAATGGTTTGGCGGCCAGCTCACAAAAAATGCGAGTTGCAAAATGGAGCTCAGGAGCAGACAATTCAAAGACCTGCAAAGATATAAATGATAACCAACGTCCAAAAATATATTCAGGTAAGGCAACGAAGAGGTTCTGAATGAGAGGCAGAATGGCAGGAAACATTTTTCAAAAGGTAGATTGTACTCACATTTAAAGCATATGAAAAGCAGCAGAATTTCTCAAATGATGCAGTTGGGCAAAAGGGTGTATGCGTTTGTTTCGTGAATATCTTCAGGAAAAAAACACATACAGAGTTTTTGGCCAACCAAGCAAGAGGGAAATGCAAATCCGCACAATAAAGAAGTCTCAATTTCCACTGCTCAGAAAGGCCATCCAAAAAATGTGTACAAATCAAAAATGCAGGAGAGGCCATGGAAAACAGGGAGACTAGTCACGCTGATGGGTGGGGTATAAATATCCAAGAGCTACTCTGAAGAAGTGTATGCTGTTTCCTAAAACATCTAAAATACAAAGCCCCCGAGCAAAGGGGACTTCAACTCATGGACATATAACTTGGGAAGACTAAATATCAACAAGACACAGGCACCCCAAAGTTTAGGGCTGCTCTGCATACAAGAACCTCAACTTCGGTACACCTAAAGTATCCCAGGAAAAAGAGAAATGCATAAAGAACTTGTGGTAATTTTGTACAACGGAATATCACTCAGACGTGAAATCAATGTCATAAGGCCAGTAGCAGCATAATGAGAGGATTTAGGTATGATGATTCTAAGGGAAATTAGTCACACAGAAAAAGAATCTTACCATAAGATATCACTTAGAGAGGGAATGTCAACATCACAACACATGAACTGAATTAGGAAAGAGAGCAGCGTCTCACATTTAGAAAACACTCTTATGCCTCCTTAAGGGGAAAGGAGAGGTGGGGTGATGCATAAAACCAGAGTTTGATATTAGCACAGGTACAATTCCATAAACCAAATACAGAATAGACAAGACCTACACCTTCCTCAGTGAACGGGACTCAAAACCCCTATTCCCCACAGAGGAATATATCTGATTAGTAAGAATCTTAAAACCTATGTACTGATATGCCTCTGTAAGGGAATCAAGTGTGTCTAGACCGGCATAAACACGTCAGTGAAAATCAGCTCAACCCCATTATAAAAATGAATTTCAAAAACAAAACAAAAAACAGCGAAATTCTTACACAATTCCTTCAGGGGTTCTGATGAAACCTAGAATGACCCTATCTGCAAAGACAGCTGGATGAGACATAAGGCTGGACACTTGGGACTGAGAGGACTGGTGAGATTGGGAGAGAAAATGCAGACCCTTTAAAGTAGTAATGCATGCCACCATTCCATGGGTCCCAAAGTTCCAGGTAGAAGGGAATATCACTACAGTTATAACATGTATGGGAAACCTAGAGAATGGACACCCTGTGATGGCGAAAGGTTTCTGAAAGTCTCCTACTTTTTCCTCTCCTTGTGCTACAGTTTGGCATTCCAACTTCTTTACTATCAATCTCCCAACTTAGGAGAGTCATCCCCTATAACCTCCTGGTTCGCACAGTTTGCTAATTGTGCAGAGGATCAAAGGGAAGAGGGAGAACCAATCAGAGAGTAGATGTAGGCCTTTGGACGGACACTTGTCACTCTAAATTCCTTTCAGGAAGAAGAATTAACCAAAGCCTCTGCCACCCACAGGGAACCAGTATAGCCACCCCTGAAACCAGTATAGTTCCTGAAGCAAAATTGTGGATTTGCGGGCAGCTCCCAATAATGGGATTTGAAAATTGGAGCTCAGGGGCAAAGCAAATCAAAAACCTGCAGAGTTATAAAGGACTACTCTCTTCCAAAACTCTGTTGAGGGAAGGCAACAAAGCGGACTTGAAAATGAGGCGGAATTGCACAAAACATATATCAAGAGGTAAATTGGAATCGCCTTTAAAGCACAGGAAAGGCATCACAACTTCGAGAATGATGCACTTGGCCAAAAACAGCATATGAATTTTCTCCTGAATATATTCAGGAGAAAAGGCATAGGCCCTTTTTGGCCAATCAAGCAAGCGTGCAATGCAAATCCACACTACAAAGAATTGTCACTTCCCACCGGTCCAAAAGGACATCCAAAAATCTGTAAAAACCAGAAAGGCAAGATAGAGATGACAAGGGCATAAAGCAATATGATCCCAAGGGTCATGGAGGATTGTGATGACAAGCGCTTGGAGCATTGTGATGACAAGATTATGTATCATTTTGCTGTCAAAGGCATTGTGATGACAAGGTTCATGGAGCACTGTGATGACAAGCGTCATGGAGCATTGTGATTACAGGGTTCATGGAGCATTGGGATGACAAGGGCATGGAGCATTTTGATGACAAGATTCCCGGATCATTGTGTTGTCAGGGTTCATGGAGCGTTGTGATGACAGTGGTAATGGAGCATTGTGATGAAAGAGGTCATGGAGCATTGTGATGAGAACGTCATGGAGCATTGGGCTGAAAATGTTCATGGAGTATTGTGATGACAGGGGTCAAAGAGCATTGTGATGACAACGTACTGGAGCATTGTGATGAGAAGACCATGGAGCCATGTGATGACAAGTCTCATGGAGCATTCTGATGAAAAGGGTCATGGAGCATTGTGATTACAGGGGTCTTGGAGCATTGTGATGACAAGGGCATGGAACATTGGGATGAGAATGTCATGGAGCGTTCTGATGACATGCATCATGGAGCTCTGTGATGACAAGGGCATGGAACATTGTGATTACAGGGCTCTTGGAGCATTGTGATGACAAGGGCAGTGAACAATGGGATGAGAATGTCATGGAGCGTTTTGATGACATGCATCATGGAGCTCTGTGAAGACAAGGGCATGGAGCATTGTGATTACAGGGGTCTTGGAGCACTGTGAGCGAAAGGGCATGTAACATTGTGATGAAAAAGGCATGGAGCCTTGTCATGACAGGGTTCAAGGAGCATACTGATGACAAGTGTCAGGGACCATTGTGATGACAAGGGTATTGAGCACTGTGATGACAAAGGTCATGAAGCATTGTGATTAGAAGACAATGGATACTTGCGATGACGAGCGTTATGGGGCGTTGTGATGATAGGTGTTATGGAATATTGTGATCACAAGGATTTGGAGCATTGTGATGACAGAGGTCATAGAGCATTTTGATTTCATTGTGATGACAATAGCATGAAGCATTATGATGATGCGCATTTGGTGCATTGTGATGACAGCGTTCATGGAGCATTGAGATGAAAAGGGGCATGGAGCATTATGATTACAGGAGTCTTGGATCATTGTGATGAAAAGGGCATGGAATATTGGTCTGAAATGTTTCATGGATTATTGTGATGAGAGGGGGCAAGGAGCATTGTGATAACAATGGCACGGAACACTGTGATACATGGTTCATGGAGGATTGTAAAGAGAAGCGCATGGAGCATTGTGAGAAGAATGGCATCGAGCACTGTGATGAAATGCATCATGGATCCTGTGATGACAAGGGCTTGGAACAATGTGATGAGAGGTTTTTGGAGCATTGTGATGACAATGGCATGGAGCATTGTGATGCCAAGGGTCATGGAGTTTTGTGATGACAAAGGTCATGGAGCCTTTTGATGACAAGGGTGTGGTGATTTCTCTTGTGATGGGCAGGGAGCATTGTGATGAAAGGGTCATGGAGCAATGTGATGAAAAGTGTCATGGAACATTTTGATGACGGTTTATGGAACATTGTGATGTGAGGAGTCATGGAACATTTTCATGACGGTGTTGTGGACCATTGTGATGACAGGGGAGTGGGTGTACTGTGATGACTAGTGAGGGAACATTTTGATATCATTCGTGAGAGAGCATTTTGATAAGAAGTGCATGGAGCATTGTGAGGACAAGTTTTATGGAGCATTGTTATGACAAGATTGTGGAGCACTGTGATGACAAGCACATGGCGCATTGTGATGACATGGGTCATGGAGCACTGTGCTGACAAAGGCATAGAGCAATGTGATGACAAGGGACACCGAGCATTGTGATGAAAATTTCATGGAGCATTTTGGTGACAAAGGTCACAGAGCCTTGTGATGACCAGGGCATGGACCATTGTGATGACAAAGGTCATGAAGCATTGTGATGACTGGAGTCACAGAGCATTGTGATGACTGGGGTCATAGAGGTTTGTGATGAAAAGGCAATGAGGATTGAGATGACAGGGACATGGAGCATTGGCCTGACATGTTTCATGGATTATTGTGATGACAGTGGGCATGGTGCAATGTGATGACAAAGGCATGGAGCATTGTGATGAGAAGGTCATGGAGTATTTTGAAGACAGTTCTCAGGGAGCATTGTGATGACATATGTCATGGTCCATTGCGATGACAATGGAATGGAATATTGTGATGCCAAGTGTCATGGAGGATTGTGATGACAAATGTAATGGAGCATTTTGATGAAAAGGGCTTGAAGCATTGTGATGACAATGGACATGGAGCATTGTGATGACAAGGGCATGGAGCATTGTGATGACAAGGGCCACTGAGAATTTTGATGACAAGTTCATGAAGCATTGTGATGAGAAGCACATGGAGCTTCCTATGACAGGGGTCATGGAGCATTGCGATGAAAAGTGCATACAGAATTGTGATGACAAATCATGTAACACGGTGATGAGAAGTGTCATGGAGCATAGTGATGCCAAGAACGAGGAGAATTGTGATGACAGGGGACATGGAGCGTTTTGATGACCAGGGCATGGGGCATTGTGATGGCAAGACCGTGGAGCTTTGTGATGAGAAGACCATGGATAATTGTGATGACGAGCGTCATGGAGCACTGTAATGACAAGGGGAATGGAGCATTGTGATGAGAGTGGCCATGGAGCATTGTGATGACAAGGGTCATGGAGCATTTTGATGACAAGGGCGTGGAGCATTGTGATGAGAAGACCATGGATAATTGTGATGACGAGCATCATGGAGCACGGTAATGACAAGGGGTATGGAGCATTGTGATGACAGTGGCCATGGAGCATTGTGATGACAAGTGTCATGGAGCATTCTGATGACAAGCTTGTGGAGTATTGTGATGACAATGGCATGGAGCATTGTGATGAAAAGGGCATGGAGCATTGTGATAAAAAAGGCATGAAGCCATTTCATGACAGGTTTCAAGGAGCATACTGACGACAAGTGTCAGGGAACACTGTGATGACAAGTGTATTGAGAATGGTGATGAAAAAGATCATAGAGCATTTTGACGAAAAGGGCATGGAGTATTGTGATGACAGGCATCATGGAGCGTTGTGGTGACAAGTGTTATGGAACATTGTGATCACAAGGGTTTGGAGCATTGTGATGATAGAAGTCATGGATAATTTTGTTTTCAAGGAGAATGGAGCATTGGGATGACAAGGGCATGAAGCAATGTGATCCCAAGGTTCATGGAAGATTGTGATGACAATGGTAATAGAGTATTGTGATGACAAGCAAATGGAGCATTGTGATGACAAGGTCATGTAGCATTTTGCTGACACAGGCATGGAGCATTGTGATGATAAGGGTCATGGAGCACTGTGATGAGAAGCATGACGGATCATTGTGATTACAGGGGTCATGGAGCATAGGGATGGCAAGGCCATGGATCATTGTGATGACAAGTGTCATGGAGCATTGGGCTGAAAATGTTCATGGAGCATTGTGATGACTAGGGAATGGTGCATTGTGATGACAAGAGTCCCGGATCACTGTGTTGTCAGGGGTCATGGAGCGTTGTGATGACAGTGGTCATGGAGCATTGTGATGATAGGGATCATGAAGCATTGTGATGAGAAGTTCCTGGAGAATTGGACTGAAAATGTTCAGGAAGTATTGTGAGGACAGGGGTCATGGAGCATTGTGATGACAAGGGAATGGAGCACTGTGATGAAAAGTTCCTGGAGCATTGTGATGAGAAGACCATGGAGCCTTGTAATAACAAGTCTCATGGAGCATTCTGATGAAAAGGGGCATGGAGTATTGTGATTACAGGGGTCTTGGAGCATTGTGATGACAAGGGCATGGAGCACTGTGATTACTGGTGTCTTGGAGCATTGTGATGAAATTGGCATGGATCATTGTTATGAAAATGGTATGGAGCCTTGTCATGACAGGGTTCCAAGAGCATACTGATGACAAGTGTCAGGGAGCATTGTGATGACAAGTTTATAGAGCATTGTGATGACAAAGGTCATGGAGCACTGTGATGAGAAGAGCATGGATAATTGTGATGATGAGCGTCATGGGGTGTTGTGATGATAAGTGTTATAGAACATTGTGATCACAAGGATTTGGAGCATTGTGATGAGACAGATGATCGAATATTTTGATTTCATAGTGATGACAATAGCCTGAAGCATTATGATGATGGGCATGGTGCATTTTGATGACAGGGTTCATGAAGCATTGAGATGCAAAGGGGCATGGAGCATTGTGATTAGAGGGTTCATGGAGCATTGTGATGACAATGGCATGGAGCATTGGGATGCCAAGGGTCATGGAGCTTTGTGATGACAAATGTCATGGAGCAATTTGATGACAAGTGGTGGTGCAATGTGATGAGAAGGGCAGGGAGCAGTGTGATGACAGGGTCAAAGAGCAATTTGATGAAAAGGGTCATGGAATATTTTGATAACAGGGGTTATGGAACATTGTGATGTCAGTGGTCATCGAACTTTGTGATGATAAGTGCATGTAGCATTGCAAAGACAGGAGTCATGGAACATTGTGATGACAGTGGTGAGGGAGTACTGTGATGAATAATGATGTAACATTGTGATATCTGTGGTGAGAGAGCATTTTGATGAGAAGTGCATGGAGAATTGTGATGACAAGTTTTATGGAGCATTGTGGTGACAAGATTGTGGAGCACTGTGATGACAAGTGCAGGGTGCATTGTGATGGCATGGGTCATGGTGCATTGTGCTGACAAGCGCATGGAGCATTGTGATGACAAGGGTCACGGAGCATTGTGCTGAGGAAGGCATAGAGCATTGTTATGACAAGGGTCAAAGAGCACTGTGATGAAAATTTCATGGAGCATTGTGGTTAAATATGTCACAGAGACTGTGGATGACGAGGGCATGGACCATTGTGATGACAAAGGTCATGATGCATTGTGATGAACCGATTCATGGAGCATTGTGATGACAGGGGTCATGGAGCATTGTGATAACAAGGGCATGGAGCATTGTGATGACAAGGGCAGGGAACATTGGTCTAATAAGTTTCATGGATTATTGCGATGACAGTTGGAATGGCGCATTGTGATGACAAGGTCAAGGAGCATTGTGATGACCACGTCATGCAGTATTGTGAAGACAGTTGTCAGGGAGCATAGTGATGACATATGTAATGGCCCATTGTGATGACAATGGCATGGAGCATTGTGATGCCAAGTGTCATGGAGGATTCTGATGACAATGGAAATGGAGCATTGTGATGACAATGGCTTGGAGCATTGTGATGACAAGGGTCAGGGAGCATTGTGCTGACAAGTGCATGGAGAATTGTGATGACAAGCGTCATGGAGCATTCTGATGACAATCTTGTGGAGTATTTTGATGACAATGGCATGGATCATTGTGATGAAAACGGCATGGGCATTGTGATGAAAAAGGCATGGAGCATTTTCGTGAAAGGGTTCAAGGAGCATTCTGATGACAAGTGTCAGGGAGCATTGTGATGACAAGTGTATTGAGAATTGTGATGCCAAAGTCATGGAGCATTGTGATGAAATAGGCATGGAGTAATGTGATGACAGGCATCTTAGAGCGTTGTGATGACAAGTGCTATGGAACATTGTGATCACAAGGGTTTGGAGCATTGTGATGACAGAGGTCATGGATCATTTAGATTTCAAGGAGCATGGAGCATTATGATGACAAGGGCATGAAGCAATGTGATCCCAAGGTTCATGGAGGACTGTGATGACAATGGGAATGGAGAATTGTGATGACAAGCGCATAGAGCATTGCAATGACAAGGTCAGGTAGTATTTTGCTGAAAAAGGCATGGAGCATTGTGATGACAGTTTTCATGGTGCACTGTGATGACAAGCGTCACGGAGCATTGTGAATACAGGGTTCATGGAGCATTGGGATGACCAGGGCATGGATCATTGTGATGACAAGGGTCATGGAGCATTGGGCTGAAAATGTTCATGGAGTATTTTGATGACAGGGATCATGGAGCATTTTGATGAGAAGGTCATGGAGCATTGGGCTGAAAATGTTCATGGAGTATTGTGATGACAGGGGTCATGGAGCATTGTGATGACTAGGGAATGGAGCATTGTGATGACAAGTGTCCAGGATCATTGTGTTTTCAGGTGTCATTGAGTGTTGTGATGACAGTGATCATGGAGCATTGTGATGATATTGGTCTTGGAGCATTGTGATGAGAAGGTCATGGGGCATTGGGCTGAAAATATTCATGGAGTATTGTGATGACAGGGGTCATGGAGCATTGTGATCACTAGGGAATGGAGCATGGTGATGACAAGATCCTGTAGCATTGTGATGAGATGACCATGGAGACTTGTGATGACAAGTCTCATGGAGCATTCTGATGAAAAGGGGCATGGAGCATTGTGATTAAAGGGGTC
Source organism: Mesoplodon mirus (assembly GCF_964341445.2). Classification (NCBI taxonomy): domain Eukaryota; kingdom Metazoa; phylum Chordata; class Mammalia; order Artiodactyla; family Ziphiidae; genus Mesoplodon; species Mesoplodon mirus. The sequence goes on from NW_028294534.1 coordinate 48,597, forward strand.
TTGGAGCATTGTGATGACAAGGGCATGGAGCATTGTGTGGAGAAGGCCATGGAACATTCTGATGACATGCGTCATGGAGCTTTGTGATGACAAGGGCATGGAGCACTGTGATGACAGGGTCATGGAGCATTGGTCTGACAAGTTTCATAGATGATTGCGATGACAGTGGACATGGAGCATTTTGATGACAAGGTCATGGAGCATTGGTCTAATAAGTTTCATGGATTATTGTGATGACAGTTGGAATGGCACATTGTGATGACAAGGGCATGGAGCATTGTGATGACCAGGTCATGCAATATTGTGAAGAGAGGTGTCAGGGAGCATTGTGATGACATATGTATTGGCCCATTGTGATGGCAATGGCATGGAGAATTGTGATGCCAAGTGTCATGGAGGATTTTGATGACAAAGGTAATGGAGCATTGTGATGACAATGGCTTGGAGCATAGTGATGACAAGTTTCAGGGAGCATTGTGCTGACAAGTGCATGGAGAATTGTGATGACAAGGGTCAAGGAACATTCTGATGACAAGCTTGTGGAGTATTTTGATGACAATGGCATGGAGCATTGTGATGAAAACGGCATGGGGCTTTGTGATGAAAAATGCATGGAGCCTTTTCGAGACATGGTTCAAGGAGCATTCTGACTACAAGGGTCCGGGAGCATTGTGATGACAAGTGTATTGAGAATTGTGATGACAAAGGTCATGAAGCATTGTGATGAAAAGGGCATGGATTATTGTGTTGGCAGGCATCATGTAGCGTTGTAATGACAAGTGTTATGGAACACTGTGATCACAAGGTTTTGGAGCATTGTGATGACAGTGGTAATGGATCATTTTGATTTCAAAGAGCATGGAGCATTGTGATGACAAGGGCATGAAACAATGTGATCCCAAGGTTCATGGAGGTTTGTGATGACAATGGAAATGGAGTATTGTGATGACAAGCACATAGAGCATTGTAATGACAAGGTCATGTAGCATTTTGCTGACAAAGGCATGGAGCATTTTGATGACAGATGTCATGGAGCACTGTGATGACAAGCGTCACGGAGCATTGTGAATATAGGGGTCATGGAGCATTGGGATGACAAGGACATGGATGATTGTGATGACAAGTGTCCCGGATCATTGTGTTGTCAGGTGTCATGGAGTGTTGTGATGACAGTGGTCATGGAACATTTTGATGATATTTTCATGGAGCATTTTGATGAGAAGTTCATGGAGCATTAGGCTGAAAATGTTCATGAAGTATTTTGATGACAGGGGTCATGGAGCATTGTGATGACAAGGGAATGGAGCATGCTGATGACAAGGTTCTGGAGCATTGTGATGAGAAGAACATGGGGAATTGTGATGACAAGTCTCATGGAGCATTCTGATGAAAAGGGGCATGGAGCATTGTGATTACAGGGGTCTTGGAGCAATGTGATGACAAGGGCATGGAGCATTGTCAGGAGAAGGCCATGGAGCATTCTGATGGCATGCGGCATGGAGCTTTGTGATGACAAGTGTATGGAGCATTGTGATTACAGGGGACTTGGAGCATTGTGATGAAAAGGGCCTGGATCATTGTGATGAAAAGGCATGGAGCCTTGTCATGACAGGGTTCAAGGAGCATACTGACGACAAGTGTCAGGTAGCATTGTGATGACAAGTGTATTTGAGAATTGTGATGACAACAATCATGGAGCATTGTGATGAGAAAACATGGATAATTGTGATGATGAGCGTCATAGCATGTTGTGATGATAAGTGTTATGGAACATTGTGATCAGAAGGGTTTGGAGAATTAGGATGACAGTGGTCACGGAGAAATTTGATTTCATTGTGATGAAAAGAGCCTGAAACATTATGATGATGGGCATGGTGCATTTTGGTGACAGGGTTCATGGAGCTTTGAGATGAAAATGGGCATGGAGCATTGTGATTACAGGGGTCTTGGAGGATTGTCATGACAAGGGCATGGAGCATTGTGATGAGAAGGCCATGAAACATCCTGATGGCATGCGTCATGGAGCTCTGTGATGACAAGGGCGTGGAACATTGTGATTACAGGGGTCTTGGAGCATTGTGATGAGAAGTGTCATTGAGCCTTGTGATGACAAGGCCGTGGAACATTTTGATGGCAGGGGTCATGGAGCATTGTTATGACAGAGGTAATGGAGCATTGTGATGAGAAGGGCATTGAGCATTGGTCTGAAATGTTTCATCGATTATTGTAATGAGAGTGGGCATGGAGCATTGTGATGACAAGGGCACGGAACACTGTGATACGTGGGTCATGGAGGAATTTAATGACAAGGGCATGGAGCATTGTGATGAGAAGGGCATCGAGCATTGTGATGACAAGTGTCATGGAGCTTTGTGATGACAAGGGCATGGAGCAAAGTGATGAGAGGGTTCATGGAGTATTGTGATGACAATGACATGGAGCATTGTGATGCCAAGTGTCATGGAGCTTTGTGATGACAAAGGTCATGGAGCATTTTGATGACAATTGTGTGGTGCATTGTGATGAGAAATGCAGGGAGCATTTTGATGACAGGGTCATGCTGCAATTTGATGAAAAGTGTAATGGAACATTTTGATGACAGGGGTTATAGAATATTGTGATGCCAGGGTTCATGGAGCTTTGGGATGAAAAGGGTCATGGAGCATTTTGATGACAGTGGTTATGGAACATGGTGATGTCAGGGGTCATGGAACTTTGTGCTGATAAGGGGATGTAGCATTGTGATGACAGGGGTCATGGAACATTGTGAACACAGGGGTGAGGGAGGATTGTGATGACTAGTGATAGAACATTGTGATATCTCATGTGAGAGAGCATTTGGATGAGAAGTGCATGGAGCATTGTGATTAAAAAGTTAATGGAGCATAGCGATGACAAGGTTGTGGATCATTGTGATGAAAAGTGCATGGCATTGTGATTACAGTGGTCTTGGGGCATTGTGATGACTAGGGCATGGAACACTGTGATACATGTGTCATGGGTCATGGAGGATTGTGATGACAAGTCATGGAGCATTGTGATGACAAGGGCATGGAGCATTGTGATGACAGGAGCATGGAGCATTTGTCTGACAAGATTCATAGATTATTGTGATGACAGTGGACATGGTGCATTGTGATGACAAGGGCATGGATCATTGTGTAGAGAAGGTCATGGTTTATTGTGAAGACAGGTGTCAGGGAGCATTGTGATGACATATGTCATGGTCCATTGTGATGACAATGGCAGGGAGTAATGTGATGCCAAATGTAATGGAGGATTGTGATGACAAATATAATGGAGCATTGTGATGACTACGGATTGGAGCATTATGATGACAAGGAACATTGAGAATTTTCATGACAATGTCGTGAAGCATTGTGATGACAAGGTCCTGGATCATTGTGATGAGAAAACCATGAAGCCTTGTGATGACAAGTCTCATGGAGCATACTGATGAAAAAGGGCATGGAACATTCTGATTAAAGGGGTCTTGGAACATTGTGATAACAAGGGCATTGAGCATTGTGATGACAAGGGCATGGAGCATTGGTCTAATAAGTTTCATGTATTATTGTGATGACAGTTGGAATGGCGCATTGTGATGACAAGGGCATGGAGCATTGTGATGACCAGGTCATGCAGTATTATGAAGAGAGGTGTCAGGGAGCATTGTGATGACATATGTAATGGCCCATTGTGATGACAATGGCATGGAGCATTGCGATGCCATGTGTCATGGAGGATTCTGATGACAAAAGTAATGGAGCATGGTGATGACAATGGCTTGGAGCATTGTGATGACAAGGGTCAGGGAGCATTGTGCTGACAAGTGCATGGATAATTGTGATTACAAGGGTCATGGAGCATTCTGATGACAAGCTTGTGGAGTATTTTGATGACAATGGCATGGAGCATTGTGATTAAAATGGCATGGGGATTTGTGATGAAAAAGGCATGGAGCCTTTTCGTGACAGGTTTCAAGGAGCATTCTGATGACAAGTGTCCGGGAGCATTGTGATGACAAGTGTTTAGAGAATTGTGATGACAAAGGTCATGGAGCATTGTGATGAAAAAGGCATGGAGTATTGTGATGACAGGCATCATGGAGCGTTGTTATGACAAGTGTTATGGAACATTTTGATCAAAAATGTTTGGTGCATTTCGATGACAGAGGTCATGGATCATTTTGATTTCAAGGAGCATGGAGCAATGTGATGACAAGGGCATGAAGCACTGTGATCCCATGGTTCATGGAGGATAGTGATGACAACGGTAATGTAGTATTGTGATGACAAGCGCATAGAGCATTGTAATGACAAGGTGATGTAGCATTTTGCTGACAAAATCATGGAGCATTGTGATGACAGATGTCATAGAGCACTCTGATGACAAGCGTCACGGAGCATTGTGAATACAGGGGCCATGGAGGTTTGGGATGACAAGGGCATGGATCCTTGTGATGAAAAGTGTCATGGAGCATTGGGCTGAAATGGTTCATGAAGTATTGTGATGACAGGGGTCATGGAGCACCGTGATTACAGGGGTCTTTGAGCACTGTGATGACAAGAGTCCTGAATCATTGTGTTGTCAGGTGTCATGGAGTGTTGTGATGACAGTGGTCATTCACCATTGTGATGATATTGGTTATGGAGCATTGTGATGAGAAGGTCATGGAACATTGGGCTGAAAATATTCATGGATTATTGTGATGACAGGAGTCATGAAGCATTGTGAGGACAAGGGATAGGAGCATGGTGATGACAAGGTGCTGGAGCATTGTGATGAGATAACCATGGAGCCTGGTGATGACAAGTCTCATAGAGCATTCTGATGAAACGGGGCATGGAGCATTGTGATTACAGGGGTCTTGGAGCATTGTGATGACAAGGGCATGGAGCATTGTGATGAGAAGGCCATGGAACATTCTGATGACATGCGTCATGGAGCTTTGTGATGACAAGGGCATGGAGCATTGTGATTACAGGGGTCTTTGAGCATTGTGATGACATAGGTCATGGTCCATTGCGATGACAATGGCATGGAGCATTGGTCTAATAATTTTCATGCATTATTGTGATGACATTTGGAATGGCGCATTGTGATGACAAGGGCATGGAGCATTGTGATGACCAGGTCATGAAGTATTGTGAAGAGAGTTGCCAGGGAGCATTGTTATGACAAGTGTCATGGAGCATTGTGATGCAATGTTCATGGAGCATTTTGGATACAAAGGTAACAGAGCCTTGTGATGACGCGGGCATGGACCATCGTGATGACAAATATTATAAAGCACTGTGATGACTGGAGTCACAGAGCATTGTGATGACAGGGGTCTTGGAGCACTGTGATAACAAGAGTCCCAGATCATTGTGTTCTCAAGTGTCATGGAGTGTTGTGATGACAGCGGTCATTCAGCATTGTGATGATATTGGTCATGGAGCATTGTGATGAGAAGGTCATTGAGCATTGGACTGAAAATATTCATGGATTATTGTGATGACAGGGGTCATGGAGCATTGTGATGACAAGGGAATGGAGCATGGTGATGACAAGGTCCTGGAGCATTGTGATGAGATGACCATGGAGACTGGTGATGACAAGTCTCATGGAGCATTTTTATGAAAAAGGGCATGGAGCATTGTGATTACAGGGGTCTTGGAGCATTGTGATGACAAGGGCAAGGAGCATTTTGATGAGATGACCATGGAGACTGGTGATGACAAGTCTCATGGAGCATTTTTATGAAAAAGGGCATGGAGCATTGTGATTACAGGGGTCTTGGAGCATTGTGATGACAAGGGCATGGAGCATTTTGAGGAGAATGCCATGGAACATTCTGATGAGATGCGTCATGGAGCTTGGTAATGACAAGGGCATGGAGCATTGTGATTACAGGGGTCTTTGAGCATTGTGATGACATATGTCATGGTCCATTGCGATGACAATGGCATGGAGCATTGGTCTAATAAATTTCATGGATTATTGTGATGACTGTTGGAATGGGGCATTGTGATGACAAGGGCATGGAGCATTGTGATGACCAGGTAAAGAAGAATTGTGAAGAGAGGTGTCCGGGAGCATTGTGATGACAAGGGTCACGGAGCATTGTGATGAAATGTTCATGGAGCATTGTGGATACAAAGGTAACTGAGCCTTGTGATGACGCGGGCATGGACCATTGCGATGACAAATATTATGAAGCACTGTGATGACTGGAGTCACAGAGCATTGTGATGACAGGGGTCATGGAGCATTGTGATGACAAGGTCCTGGAGCACTGTGAAGAGATGAACATGGAGACTTGTGATGACAAGTCTCATGGAGCATTCTGATGAAAAGGGACATGGAGCATTGTGATTACAGGGGTCTTGGAGCACTGTGATGACAAGGGCATGGAGCATTGTGAGGAGAAGGCCATGGAGCATTCTGATGACATGCGTCATGGAGCATTGTGCTGAGAAAGGCATAGAGCATTCTGATGACAGGGGTTAAAGAGCATTGTGAAGAAAAGTTCATGGAGCATTGTGGTTAAAAAGGTCACAGAGACTGTTGATGATGAGGGCATGGACAATTTTGATGACAAAGGTCATGAAGAATTGTGATGACTGGAGTCACGGAGCATTGTGATGACAGGGGTCATGGAGCATTGTCATAACAAGGACATGGAGCATTGTGTTGACAAGGGCATGGAACATGGTGATGACCAGGTGATGCATTATTGTGAAGACAGGTGTCAGCGAGCATTGTGATGACATATATAATGGTCCATTGTGATGACAATGGCATGGAGCATTGTGATGCCAAGTGTCATGGAGGATTCTGATGACAAAGCTAATGGAGCATTGTGATGACAATGGCTTGGAACATTGTGATGACAAGGGTCACGGAGCATTGTGCTGACAAGTGCATGTAGAATTGTGATGACCAGGGTCATGGAGCATTCTGGTGACAAGCTTGTGGAGTATTTTCATGACAATGGCATGGAGCATTGTGATGAAAACAGCATGGGGCATTGTGATGAAAATGGCATGGAGCCTTTTCGTGACAGGGTTCAAGGAGCATTCTGAAGACAAATATCAGGGAGCATTGTGATGTCAATGTACTGAGAATTGTGATGACAAAGGTCATGGAGCATTGTGATGAAAAGGGCATGGAGTATTGTGATGACAGGCATCATGGAGCGTTGTGATGACAAGTGCTAAGGAACATTGTGATCACAAGGGTTTGGAGCATTGTGATGAGAGTGGTCATGGATCATTTTGATTTCAAGGAGCATGGAAAATTGTGATGACAAGGGCATGAAGCAATGTGATCCCAAGTTTCATGGAGGATTGTGATGACAATGGTAATGGAGTATTGTGATGACAAGCGCACAGAGCATTGTAATGACAATGTCATGTAGCATTCTGCTTACAAAGGCATGAAGCATTGTGATGCCAGGGGTCATGGAGCACTGTGATGACTAGGGAAAGGAGCATTGTAATGACAAGAGTCCCGGATCATTGTGTTGTCAGGTGTCATGGAGTGGTGTGATGACAGTGGTCATGGAGCATTGTGATGATATTTGTCATGGAGCATTGTGATGAGAAGGTCATGGAGTATTTGGCTGAAAATATTCATGGAGTATTGTGATGACAGAGGTCATGGAGCATTGTGATGACAAGGGAATGGAACATGGTGATGACAGGGGTCATGGAATATTTTGATTACAGTGGTGAGCGAGGATTGTGATGACAAGTGAGAGAACATGGTGATATCTCAGGTGAGAGAGCATTTGGATGAGAAGAGCATGGAGCATTGTGATTACAAGGTTTAGGGAGCATAGCGATTACAAGGTGGTGGATCATTGTGATGGAAAGCCCGTGGCACATTTTCATGACAAGGGTCAAGGAGCATTGTTCTGACAAAGGCATGGAGCATTGTGATGACAAGTGTCACGGAGCATTGTGATGAAATGTTCATGGAGCATTTTTGTTACAAAGGTCACAGAGCCATGTGATGACGCGGGCATGGATCGTTGTGATGACAAATGTTATGAAGCATTGTGATGACTGGAGTCACGGAGCATTGTGTTTACAGGGGTCATGGAGGATTGTGATGACAAGCTCATGGAACATTGTGATGAGAAAATCATGGAGAATTGTGAAGACAGGTGTGAGGGAGCATTGTGATGACATATGTCATGGTCCATTTCGATGACAATGGCATGGTGCATTGTGATGCCAAATGTAATAGAGGATTGTGATGAGAAATATAATGGAACATTGTGATGACTAGGGCTTGGAGCATTATGATGACAAGGGCCATTGAGAATTTTCATGACAATGTCGTGAAGCATTGTGATGACAAGGTCCTCGAGCACTGTGATTAGAAAACCATGTAGCCTTGTGATGACAGGTCTAATGGAGCATACTGATGAAAAGGGGCATGGAGCATTCTGATTACAGGGGTCTTGGAACATTGTGATAGCAAGGGCATGGAGCATTGTGATGACAAGGGCATGGAGCATTGGTCTAATAAGTTTCATGGATTATTGTGATGACAGTTGGAATGGCGCATTGTGATGACAGTGGTCATGGAGAATTGTGATGATAATGGTCATGGAGCATTGTGATGAGAAGGTCATGGAGCATTGGGTTGAAAATATTCATGGAGTATTGTGATGACAGGGGTCATGGAGCATTGTGATGACTAGGGAATGGAGCATGGTGATGAAAAGGTCCTGGAGCATTGTGATGAGATGACGATGCAGACTTGTGATGACAAGTCTCATGGAGCATTCTGATGAAAAGGGGCATGGAGCATTGTGATTACAGGGGTCTTGGAGCATTGTGAAGACAAGGGCATGGAGCATTGTGAGGAGAAGGCCATGGAACATTCTGATGGCATGCCTCATGGAGATTTGTGATGACAAGGGCATGGAGCATTGTGATTACAGGGGTCTTGGAGCATTGTGATGACAAGGGTCATGGAGCATTGTGATGACAAGGCCGTGGAACATTTTCATGGCATGGGTCATGGAGCATTGTTATGACAGAGGAAATGGAGCATTGTGATGAGAAGGGCATTGAGCATTGGTCTGAAATGTTTCATGGATTATTGTGATGAGAATGGCCATGGAACATTGTGATGACAAGGGCACGGTACACTGTGATACATGAGTCATGGAGGATTGTAATGACAAGGGCATGGAGCATTGTGATGAGAATGGCATCGAGCATTGTGATGACAAGTGTCATGGAGCTTTTGATGACAAGGGCATGGAGCAATGTGATGAGATGGCTCATGGAGAATTGTGATGACAATGACATGGAGCATTGTGATGCCAAGGGTAATGGAGCTTTGTGATGACAAAGGTCATGGAGCATTTTGATGACAAGTGTGTTGTGCATTGTGATGAGAAGGGCAGGGAGCATTTTGATGACAGGGTCATGCAGCAATTTGATGAAAAGTATAATGGAACATTTTGATGACATGGATTATAGAACATTGTGTTGCCAGGGATCATGGAGCTTTGGAATGAAAAGGGTCATGGAGCATTTTGATGACGGGGTTATGGAACATTGTGATGTCAGGGGTCAAGGAACATTGTGCTGATAAGGGGATGTAGCACTGTGATGACAGGGGTAATGGAACATTGTGATAACAGGGTTGAGCGAAGATTGTGATGACTAGTGATGGAACATTGTGATATCTCATGTGAGAGAGCATTGGGATGTGAAGTTCATGGAGCATTGTGATTACAAGGTTTATGGAGCATAGCGATGACAAGGTAGTGGATCATTGTGATGAAAAGCACATGGCACATTGTGAGGACAAGGTTCATGAAGCATTGTTCTGACAAAGGCATGGAGCATTGTGATGACAAGGGTCACGGAGCATTGTGATGAAATGTTCATGGAGCATTGTGGTTACAAATGTCACAGAGCCTTGTGATGACGCGGGCATGGACCGTTGTGATGACAAACGTTATGAAGCATAGTGATGACTGGAGTCACGGAGCATTGTGATGACAGGGGTCATGGAGCATTGTGATGACAAGGGCATGGAGCATTGTGATGACAGGGGCATAGAGCATTTGTCTGACAAGTTTCAGAGATTATTGTGATGACAGTGGACATGGTGCATTATGATGACAAGGGCATGGAGCATTGTGAAGACAAGGGCATGGAGTATTGTGAAGACAGGAGTCAGGGAGCATTGTGATGACCTATGTCATGGTCCATTGCGATGACAATAGCATGGAGCATTCTGATGCCAAATGTAATGGAGGATGTGATGACAAATATAATGGAGCATTGTGATGACTAAGGCTTGGAGCATTATGATGACAAGGGCCATTGAGAATTTTCAGGACAATGTCGTGAAGCATTGTGATGACAAGTCCTGGAGCATTGTGATGAGAAAACAATGGAGGCTTGTGATGACAAATCTCAAGGAGCATACTGATGAAAAGGGGCCTGGAGCATTCTGATTACAGGGGACTTGGAACATTGTGATACAAGGGCATGGAGCATTGTGATGACAAGTGCATGCAGTATTGTTAAGAGTGGTGTCAGGGAGCATTGTGATGACATATGTAATGGCCCATTGTGATGACAATGGCCTGGAGCATTGTGATGCCAAGTGTCATGGAGGATTCTGATGACAAAGGAAATGGAACATTGTGATGACAATGGCTTGGAGCATTGTGATGGCAAGCGTCAGGGAGCATGTGCTGACAAGTTCATGGAGAATTGTGATGACAAGTGTCATGGAGCATTCTGATGACAAGCTTGTGGAGTATTTTGATGACAATGGCATGGAGGATTGTGATGAAAATGGCATGGGGCTTTGTGATGAAAAAGGAATGGAGCCTTTTGGTGACAGGGTTCAAGGAGCACTCTGACGACAATGTCAGGGAGCATTGTGATGACAAGTGTATTGAGAATTGTGATGACAAAGGTCATGGAGCATTGTGATGAAAAGGGCATGGAGTATTGTGATGACAGGCATCATGGAGCTTTGTGATGACAAGTGTTAGGGAACATTGTGATCACAAGGGTTTGGAGCATTGTGATGACATAGGTCATGGATCATTTGATTTCAAGGATCAGGGAGCATTTTGATGACAAGGGCATGAAGCAATGTGATCCCAAGTTTCATGGAGGATTGTGATGAAAATGGTAAAGGAGTATTGTGATGACAAGCGCATAGAGCATTGTAATGACAAGGTCATGTAGCATTTTGCTGACAAAGGCATGGAGCACTGTGATGACAAGTTTCATGGAGCACTGTGATGAAAAGCGTCACGGAGCATTGTGAATACAGGGGTCATGGAGCATTGGGATGACAAGGGCATGGATCATTGTGATGACAAGTGTCATGGAGCATTGGGCTGAAAATGTTCTTGGAGTAATGTGATGACAGGGATCATGGAGAATTTTGATTTCATTTTGCTGACAATAGCCGGAAGCATTATAATGATTGGCATGATGCATTGTGATGACAGGGTTCATGGTGCATTGAGATGAAGAGGGGCAAGGAGCATTGTGATTACAGAGGTCTTGGAGCATTGTGATGACAAGGGCATGGAACATTTTGATGAGAAGGACATGGAACATTCTGATGACGTGTCATGGAGCTTTGTGATGACAAGGGCATAGAGCATTGTGATGGCAGGGGTCATGGAGCATTGTTATGACAGAGGTAATGGAGCATTGTGATGAGAAGGGCATTGAGCATTGGTTTGAAATGTTTCATGGATTATTGTGATGAGAGTGGGCATGGTGCATTGTGAAGAAAAGGGCATGGAGCATTGTGATGACAGGGGCAAGGAGTATTGAGAAGACATGTGTCAGGGAGCATTGTGATGACATATGTCATGGTCCATTGCGATGACAATGGCATGGAGCATTGTGATTCCAAATGTAATAGAGGATTGTGATGACAAATATAATGGAGCATTGTGATGACTACGGCTTGGAGCATTATGATGACAAGGGCCATTGAGAGTTATCATGACAATGTCGTGAAGCATTGTGATGACAATTTCCTCTAGCACTGTGATGAGAAAATCATGGAGCCATGTGATGACAAGTTTCATGGAGCATACTGATGAAAAGGGGCATGGAGCATTCTGCTTATAGTGGCCTTGGAACATTGTGATAACAAGGGCATGGTGCATTGTGATGACAAGGGAATGGAGCATTGGTCTAATAAGTTTCATGGATTATTGTGATGACAGTTGGAATTGCGCATTGTGATGACAATAGCAGGCAGTATTGTGAAGAGAGGTGTCAGGGAGCATTTTGATGATATATGTAATGGCCCATTGTGATGACAATGGCATGGAGCATTGTGATGCCATGTGTCATGGAGGATTCTGATGACAAAGGTAATGGAGCATTGTGATGACAATGGTTTGGAGCATTGTGATGACAAGGGTCAGGGAGCATTGTGCTGACAAGTGCATGGAGAATTGTGATGACAAGAGTCATGGAGCATTCTGATGACAAGCTTGTGGAGTATTTTGATGACAATTGCATGGAGCATTGTGATGAAAATGGCATGGGGCTTTGTGATGAAAAAGGAATGGAGACTTTTGGTGACAGGTTTCAAGGAGCACTCTGACGACAATGTCAGGGAGCATTGTGATGACAAGTGTATTGAGAATTGTGATGACAAAGTCATGGAGTATTGTGATGAAAAGGGCATGGAGTATTGTGATGACAGGCATCATGGAGCTTTGTGATGACAAGTGTTACGGAACATTGTGATCACAAGGGTTTGGAGCATTGTGATGACAGAGGTCATGGATCATTTTGATTTCAAGGAGCAGGGAGCATTGTGATGACAAGGGCATGAATCAATGTGATCCCAAGCTTCAAGGAGGATTGTGATGACAATGGTAAAGGAGTATTGTGATGACAAGCACATAGAGCAATGTAATGACAAGGTCATGTAGCATTTTGCTGACAAAGGCATGGAGCATGGTGATGACATGTGTCATGAAGAACAGTGATGACAAGCGTCACTGAGCATTGTGAATACAGGGGTCATGGAGCATTGGGATGACAAGGACATGTATCATTGTGATGACAAGGGTCATGGAGCATTTGGCTGAAAAAGTTAATGGAGTATTGTGATGACAGGGGTCACGGAATATTGTGATTACAGGAGTCTTGGAGCATTGTGATGACAAGAGTCCCGGATCATTGTGTTGTCACGTGTCATGGAGTGTAGTGATGACAGTGTTCATGGAGCATTGTGATGATATTGGTCATGGAGCATTGTGATGAGAAGGTCATGGAGCATTGGGATGAAAATGTTCATGGAGTATTGTGATGACATGGGTCCTGGAGCATTGTGATGAGATGACAATGGATACTTGTGATGACAAGTCTCATCGAGCATTCTGATGAAAAGGGGCATGGAGCATTGTGATTACAGGGGTCTTGGAGCATTGTGATGCAAGGGCATGGATCATTGTGAGGAGAAGGCCATGGAGCATTCTGATGACATGCGTCATGGATTTTTGTGATGACAAGGGCATGGAGCAATGTGATGACATGGCCGTGGAACATTGTGATGGCAGGGGTCATGGAGCATTGTTATGACAGTGGTAATGGAGCATTGTGATGAGAATGGCATTGACCTTTGGTCTGAAATGTTTCATCGATTATTGTGATGAGAGTGGGCATGGAACATTGTGATGACAAGGGCACGGTACACTTTGATACTTGGGTCATGGAGGATTGTAATGTCAAGGGCATGGAGCATTGTGATGAGAAGGGCATCGAGCATTGTGATGACAAGTGTCATGGAGCTTTGTGATGACAAGGGCATGGGCCAATGTGATGAGAGGGTTCATGGAGCATTGTGATGGCAATGACATGGAGCATTGTGATGCCAAGGGTCATGGAGCTTTGTGATGACAAATGTCATGGAGCATTTTGATGACAAGTGTGTGGTGCATTGTGATGAGAAGGGCAGGGAGCATTTTGATGACAGGGTCATGCAGCAATTTGATGAAAAGAGTAATGGAATATTTTGATGACAGGGGTTATAGAACATTGTGATGCCATGGGTCATGGAGCTTTGGGATAAAAAGGGTCATGGAGCATTTTGATGACAGGGGTTATGGAACATGGTGATGTCAGGGGTCATGGAACATTGTGTTGATAAGGGGATGTAGCATTGTGATGACAGGGGTCATGGAACACTGTGATTACAGGGGTGAGGGAAGATTGTGATAACTAGTGATGGAACATGGTGATATCTCTGTTGAGAGAGCATTTGGATGAGAAGTGAATGGAGCATTGTGATTACAAGGTTTATGGATCATAGCGATGACGATGTTGTGGATCATTGTGATGAAAAGCGCGTGGCACATTGTGATGACAAGGGTCATGGAGAATTGTTCTGACAAAGGCATGGAGCATTGTGATGACAAGGGTCACGGAGCATTGTGATGAAAATTTCATGGATTATTGTGGGTAAAACGGACACAGAGCCTTGTGATTACGCGGGCATGGACTGTTGTGATGACAAACATTATGAAGCATTGTGATGACTGCAGTCACGGAGCGTTTTGATGACTGGGGTCATGGAGAATTGTGATAACAAGGGCATGGAGCATTGAGATGACAGGGGAATTGAGTATTGGTCTGACAAGTTTCATAGATTATTTTGATGACAGTGGACATGGTGCATTGTGATGACAAGGGCATGGGGCATTGTGATGAGAAGGTCATGGAATATTTTGAAGACAGGTGTCAGGGAGCATTGTGATGACATATGTAATAGTCCATTGCGATGACAATGGCAGGGAGTATTGTGATGCAAAATGTAATGCAGGATTGTGATGACAAATATAATGGAGCATTGTGATGACTAGGGCTTGGAGCATTATGATCACCAAACCATGGAGCCATGTGATGACAAATCTCATGGAGCATACTGATGAAGAAGGGCATGGAGCATTGTGATTATAGGCGTCTTGGAACTTTGTGATGACAAGAGCATGGAGCATTGTGAGGAGAAGACCAAGGAGCATTCTGATGGCATGCGCCATTGATGTTTGTGATGACAAGGGCATGGAGCTTCGTGATTCAATGGGTCTTGGAGCATTGTGATGAAAAGGGCATGGATCATTGTAATGAAAAAAGCATGGAGCCTTGTCATGAAAGGGTAAAATGAGCATACAGACAACAAGTGTCAGGGAGCATTTTCATGACAAGTGTATTGAGCATTGTGATGAATAAGGTCATGGAGCATTGTGATGAGAAGACCATTGATAATTGTGATGATGAGCGTCATGGGGCATTGTGATGACAAGTGTTATGGAATATTGTGATCACAAGGGTTTGGAGCATTGTTATGACAGAGGTCATGAAGCATTTTGATTTCATTGTGATGACAATAGCAGGAAGCATTATGATGATGGGCATGGTGCATTGTGATGAGAGGGTTCATGGATCATTGAGATGAAAAGGGGCATAGATCATTGTGATTACAGTGTTCTTGGAGCATTGTGATGAGAAGCGTCATGGAGCCTTGTGATGACAAGACCATGGAACATCGTGATGGCAGGGGTCATGGAGCATTGTTATGAGAGGGTTAATGGAGCATTGTGATGTCAAGAGCATGGAGCATTGTGATGAGAAGGTCATGGAGCATTCTAATGACCTGTGTCATGGAGCTATGTGAAGACAACGGCATGGAGCAATGTGATGAGAGCTTTCATGGAGCATTGTGATGACAATGACATGGAACATTGTGATGCCAATGGTCATGGATCTTAGTGATAACAAAGGTCATGGAGCATTTTGATGGCAAGGGCGTTGTGCATTGTGATGAGAAGGGCAGGGAGCATTGTGATGACAGGGTCATGGAGCTAATTGATGAAAAGTGTCATGGAACATTTTGATGACAGGTGTTATGGAACTTTGTGATGTCATGGGTCATCGAACATTGTGATGATATGTGCATGTAGCATTGTGATGACAGGAGTCATGGAACATTGTGATGACAGGGGTGAGGGAGTATTGTGACAAATAGTGATGTAGCATTGTGATATCAGTGGTGAGAGAGCATTTTGATGAGAAGTGCATGGAGCATTGTGATGACAAATTTTATGGAACATTGTGATGACAAGTTTGTGGAGCACTGTGATGATAAGTGCATGGTGCATTGTGATGACATGTGTCATGGAGCATTGTGCTGAGAAAGCCATAGAGCATTGTGATGACAAGGGTCAAAGAGCATTGTGATGAAAAGTTCATGGAGCATTGTGGTTAAAAAGGTCACAGAGACTGTTGATGACGAAGACATGGATCATTGTGATGACAAATGTCATGAAGCACAGTGATGACTGGAGTCACGGAGCATTGTGATGACAGGGGTCATGGAGCATTGTGATAACATGGGCATGGAACATTGTGGTGACAAGGGCAGGGAACATTGGTCTAATAAGTTTCATGGATTATTGTGATGACAGTTGGAAAGGCGCATTGTGATGACAAGGGCATGGAGCATTGTGGTGACCAGGTCATGCAGTATTGTGAAGACAGGTGTCAGGGAACATTGTGATGACATATGTAATGGCCCATTGTGATGACGATGGCATGGAGCATTGTGATGTCAAGTGTCATGGAGGATTCTGATGACAAAGGTAATGGAACATTGTGATGACAATGGCTTGGAGCATTGTGAGGACAAGGGTCAATGAGCCTTGTGCTGACAAGTGCATGGAGAATTGTGATGACAAGGGTCATGGAGCATTCTGATGACAAGCTTGTGGAGTATTTTGATGACAATGGCATGTAGCATTGTGATGAAAACGGCATGGCGCGTTGTGATGAAAAAGTCATGGATCCTTTCGTGACAGTGTTCAAGAAGCATTCTGATGACAAGGGTCATGGAGCATTGTGATGACAGGCATCATGGAGCGTTGTGATGACAAGTGTTATGGAACATTGTGATCACAAGGGTTTGGAGCATTGTGATGACAGAGGTCATGGATCATTTTGATTTCAAGGAGCATGGAGGATTGTGATGACAAGGGTATGAAGCAATGTGATCCCAAGGTTCATGGAGGATTGTGATGAGAATGGTAATGGAGTATTGTGATGACAAGCGCATAGAGCATTGTAATGAGAAGGTCATGTAGCATTTTGCTGACAAAGGCATGGAGCATTGTGATGACATGTGTCATGGAGCACTGTGATGACAAGCGTAATGGAACATTTTGAATAAAGGGGTCATGGAGCATTGGGATGACAAGGGCATGGATCATTGTGATGACAAGGGTCATGGAGCACTGGGCTGAAAATGTTCATGGAGTGTTGTGATGACAGGGGACATGGAGCATTGTGATGACTAGGGAATGGAGCATTGTGATGACAAGAGTCCTGGATCATTGTGATTTCTGGTGTCATGGTGTGTTGTGATGACAGTGGTCATGGAGCATTGTGATGATAAGGGGATGTAACATTGTGATGACTGGGTCCTGGAACATTGTGATTACCGGGGTGAGGGAGTATTGTGATGACTAGTGATGGAACATTGTGATATCTCTGGTGATAGAGCATTTTGATGAGATGTTCATGGACCATTGTGATTACAAGGTTTATGGAGCATAGCAATGACAATGTTGTGGTACGATGTGATGAAATGCGCATGGCACATTGTGATGACAATGGTCATTGAGCATTGTTCTGACAAAGACATGGAGCTTTGTGATGAGAAGGGCATTGAGCATTGTGATTACATGTGTCTTGGAGCATTGTGATGAAAAGGGCATGGATCATTGTGATGAAAATGGCATAGAGCCTTGTCATGACAGTGTTCAAGGAGCATATTGATGACAAGTGTCAGGGAGCATTGTGATGACAAGTGTATTTGAGAATTGTGATGACAAAGATCATGGAGCATTGTGATGCGAAGACCATGGATAATTTTGATGACGAGCGTCATGGGGCATTGTGATGACAAGTGTTTTGGAATATTGTGATCACAAGGGTTTGGAGCATTGTTATGACAGAGGTCATGGAGCATATTTATTTCATTGTGATGACAATAACATGAAGCATTATGATGATGGGCATCGTGCATCGTGATGATAGGATTCATGGATCATTGAGATGGAAAGGGGCATAGAGCATTGTGATTACAGTGTTCTTGTATCATTGTGATGAGAAGGGTCATGGAGCTTTGTGATGACAAGGCCATGGAACATCGTGATGGCAGGGGTCATGGAGCATTGTTAACACAGTGGTTATGGAGCATTGTGATGGTAAGGGCATGGAACATTGTGATGAGAAGGCCATGGAGCATTCTGATGACATGTGTCTTGGAGCTATGTGAAGACAAGTGCATGGAGCAATGTGATGAGAGCGTTCATGGAGCATTGTGATGACAATAACATGGAGCATTGTGATGCCAAGAGTCATGGATCTTTGTGATGACAAAGGTCATGGAACATTTTGATGGCAAGGGCGTTGTGCATTGTGCTGAGAAAGGCAGGGATCATTCTGATGACAGGGTCATGGAGCAATTTGATGAAAAGTGTCATGGAACATTTTGATGACAGGTGTTATGGAACATTGTGATGTCAGGGGTCATCGAACATTGTGATGATAAGTGCATGTAGCATTGTGATGACAGGAGTCATGGAACATTGTGATGATAGGGGTGAGGGAGTATTGTGACAAATAGTGGTGTAGCATTGTGATATCAGTGGTGAGAGGGCATTTTGATGAGAAGTGCATGGAGTACTGTGATGACATATTTTAATGAGCATTGTGATGACAAGCGCATGGTGCATTGTGATGACATGTGTCATGGAGCATTTTGCTGAGAAGCGCATGGAGGATTGTGATGACAAGTGTATTGAGAATTGTGATCACAAAGGTCATGGAGCATTGTGATGAAAAGGGCATGGAGTATTGTGATGACAGGCATCATGGAGCGTTGTGATGACAAGTGTTATGGAACACTGTGATCACAAGGGTTTGGAGCATTGTGATGACAGAGGTCATGGATCATTTTGATTTCAAGGAGCATGGAGCAATGTGATGACAAGGGCATGAAGCAATGTGATCCCAAGATTCCTGGAGGATTGTGATGACCATGGAAAAAGAGTATTGTGACGACAAGCGCATAGAGCATTGTAATGACAAGGTCATGTAGCATTTTGCTGACAAAGGCATGCAGCATTGTGATGACATGTGTCATGGAACACTGTGATGACAAGCGTCACGGAGCATTGTGAATAGAGGGGTCATGGAGCATTGGGATGACAAGGGAATGGATCATTGTGATGAGAAGCGTCATAGAGCAGTGGGCTGAAAATGTTCATGGAGTGTTGTGATGACAGGGGTCATGGAGCATTGTGATGACAAGGGAATGGAGCATGGT